>NW_026543225.1:0-42113 GCF_028750875.1 Macrosteles quadrilineatus | reverse complement strand
TAAGGAATAGTTATATGTTCCTTTGAAATTGAAAGTCACACTATTTCATAATTTAAAATTTTCTAAGAGCAATAAAGCATAGATTTTTGAACAAAACATTTCAAATGTATCATAAATTCATCATTTTGTTGAAATTATAAAAAACTTGCCATGCAGTGGAGAATCCATTTAAAATCATAAATAATAATGTAAACATTTAATTTTGACAGTTTCAGTAGACCTTTGAATACAATTTTAATATTAACAGCTGGTTCATTAAAAGTAGTGTAAAATTATCCATATGGTCGAAATGTAAACAAAATTGCAGAGTGAACTTTAAAGGCCTCTGGGGCAGAGCCCCAATGAAATTTTCATTGTTTCTCTTTTGAGGGCTCACCTACAGGCCAATGCCTTTCTTTAGACACCCCTACCAAGTTTCTACGCCCAGCCGTTCTCTCAAATTAGCTGTGACAAAAACCTCGTTTTCCTCCATAAGAATAGCATGGGATGGGAATTTAAAGGCCACTGGGGCAGAGCCCCGAGGAAATTCTCCATGTTTCTCTTTTGATGGCTCATCTACAGACCAGGACCTTTCTTTAGACACCTCTACCGAGTTTCTACGCCCAGCCGTTCTCTAAAAATAGCTGTCACAAAGAAAAACAGTTTCAAATTAATATATAGATTAGTTTAACGAGTACTTAGGTTTGCTGCAACAGGGAGGGTAAAAAAGTTTTTTTTAATGTCAAATGGTAAAAGGTACTGTAGTTTAGTAAGAAATAAAAACATTTTCTATATTTGGGCAAAATATGTTAGTAAACAAGCAAACTACAACAGTTTACTTATTCTCCATAAGAATAACATGGGAATTTCAAATTTACAATTTTTTGGAATTTTCTCCGCAACCATTAGGCGCATAACAACGCTTCAATATACTAAATTAATGGTTTTTTTTAAGCTCTACAAATGGTTTAGAAAGAAATATTTAAATGTTGTGTTTTTATGGTCAAAACTGGGAAATACCTATTTTTACCCCATAAAACCCCCCGTAAACCCCCGTTCCTATAGTCCGATCATGCTGGTTAGCGAACTCATTTAAGTTTATCCTGCCTTACACCTTATTCAAACAAATTTTTTCAAAATCGGACAAAAATTACTCATGTTATCGTGCGGATGGACATATATATATATATATATATATATATATATATATAATAGATATATAAAAATTTTAACGAATGGTGTTTTTGGCCTCTGGGGACATCAAAATGAAAAAGTAAATCGGTCCCAGGCCTATGTCTTACCATGAGACCTACGGTAATAGCTACTTCCCTATAGGGAAATTCGCTAAAAGTTACTTTTTAAAAATTGCAAAATGATTGAGGTTGGTAAATCACTATTCAGTCTTTATGTTTTGGATGTAGATCTGCGAAAAATAAAAGCCTACAAGACTACAAACCAGGTATATTATCATTATACTTATTTTAAGGCGATCACTACATCTACTTGTCTACACAGTTTATTGATAATTGGTATATAGTACGATATATTACGATGCAATTAGATCCAAACCGGGGCATAACAAAAATTTTAAACCAGTGCCAAATTGTTGAATACACATCCCTCAATTTGCAAAAAAATTACACTTATTTGAGTGTCGGGTTTGGGGGGGAGGGGGTAAAAATGAGACTTTTTTACTTTTTCGGAAATACCTCAAAAACGAACGTTTATTAAAATATAATAAATTTAAAAAATTATCTACATTGAATTAAAAAATATATATATATTACAGTACTTACTTAACACATACTAGTATTTTCTTGGAAAGTCTGCATAATTTCAATGGAAGGTAAAACTGATCCTCTATTACTACATACCTTAATAATATGTTTTATTTTGACATTTAAACGCTGTACTTAAATTGTTTATACTAAGTTTGATGATTGTTACTACTGTTTATAACCAGCTTTTAATGTATGTATTATTATTTAACAAATTTATTTAAAACCAAAATACAATAAAAAATTATTATGATTAATTTTAGACACTTGATTTCGAATAAGAACCGATTTCTTATTCAATTTGTATTATTTTGCAACAACAAACGAAACATATTATTTTTGACTTAACCTTACTGCTAGTTTGAAGTAGGCCTGATTTCTTTGTGTTAAAATGTACCTTCTGGGTAAACCTTTGATTTGCTTAATGTTTACTCAATCTTTTGATATTTCAACCACTGGTCAACTATTTAGCCAACACATTTTTATCATATCGCACCATACTTTTTTATAACACTATACGCTTAAAATACAAAACAGGATTAACATTTATTTTAGACAACACAAGATTTTAAAGGAGTGGACAAGTACCCAAATGTTGCTCACAAGTTAGTTTGGTTACTTTTCTGTAGAGCTCCAAACTCGAGTGTCTAAACTTTTTTCCCCAACGGTAACAGCCACTATAGCCTACGAACCTAGTAAGAATTAATTGATTATGACTAGCTCTTTCTTAAAAGTATTACCGTGAAATTATCCAAAATTAAAATATTTCTTTCATTCGCCCCTAACGTTTCAGATTAATAATTCAACTCTAAAATATATAAATATAATTCATTGCTTTATCTACTGTAAACTGTATAGTGGAACGAATCGTCTAAACATTCCGTTATTTTACGAGATTTTATTTGAAGCAGCTGAAACTTTATGGTTTAGTATTTTTTATGCCCATCATAAAATTGATCAACTCGTCCAAACCGCCTGCGGTACTATACAGGTACGACCACATAACTGCCAATGTCGTAGTGTGGTTAAACTTCATCTACTCGGCTAGGCGATTCAATTCAGATAATATTGCTTTATGAGGTGTAATGCAAATATGTAGAGGCGGTTTCATGAAATTCACAACAGGAAAAAGACTAAGTAGACGGAAATGTTTAACTACAAGTTTTAAATGACGATAAAAACTTCATTAACTCCGTTGGCAATTGTGTAGTGAGTTGTTTGGTATTGAGAGTAGGCTTGAGAATTAAGGAGGGAAAAAGCTATATATGACCCATTAAAGCTACGACAACTGTTTATCGTCTACAGCGAATACAAATAATATTTGTTTCTACTAATACAAATAGTCTAAGATCATAAAATCCCATACAATTGTTTTAAACAAATTAGATTTTGACGATTCAAAGAAACGAGTGTACAAACATTTAAGTTTTCGTTTGTAAAGATTAACAATGAGAAGGTCCATGTTAAGGCATTTTAAACAAACGAAATTAAACAATCGTAACGTCAAACATATACTTATTTTTGTTTTATTGGTAATTTTTTAATCTACTTATTATGACAAATCCTCGATCCATTTATATTCATTTGCTATAAGGCCTAGTGGAAAATAAACAAACAAAAGAACCGCGTTTAAAGTACCTACTATAAATACTCAACAATAAAGAAAATCGCGACATTTTACTGACTGCAAACATTTTACTTAAATACTCAGACAGCCATTATACTATAAATAACCGTTATGGGAATACAAAGCTTAATCCAGGCGCTAGTATGCAATATAGATACAGACTGTACTGCGGGTTTAACATACAAAGTTTCAGCAGGCGCTCCAGCCGCACGATTCACAAACTAGGCATTTTATAAAACCGTATTCACAATTTAGTTTTAAAAAAATCAACGACCTACATAAAATCTCACTAAATAAAATTGATAATCAATTCAATAGGTATACATTTCTAGATCACAAGAAACAGTAACTATTTTAAAAGTAAATAATATTGCTAAGTTGATCAAATATACACAATATGAAAGGGTTCACCAAAATTTTAGTACTTGGAAAGGGAATATATATGAGCATCACACAATAGATCACACAAAATAGTGAATGATTATCGTGTGAATGATACTTCCACCATGGATATATAAACTAATTGAATACGATAAGAGCACCCATACTCTACTATAGTGATTTTTATGGTTATAGGTCTACAGTATAATTAGAACTGATAGTCTCAAGGGCATAAGTTTGTCTAGTGGTAGAGCGCAAGACTTCTATCCCCGAGGTCCTAAGTTCAAATCCTGCCAATCAAAAATGGTGTTTAACTATGTTATAGCCTCAAACCTCTCGGGCTAGCCTAACATAATGTGCGAAACAGTTTTGTGCAAGTTCCTTACACACTAGGACGTGAAGACAACACATAAGGCTACGGTACAGGCAAAAATGTTAGTTTTTTATTGGTATTTAATAGTATTTATTAAACGGTAGATATAAAAAACATTATTTCACTTATACAGATTGAAGCCATACCGAGGCAATACAAAGAGATACAGTATAGGAAAGTAATCAAATCAAATCAAATCCATTTATTGCCATCAACACTAAAATACATGTATAGCAACGTCATACAATTACATCACAGTATATGCATTAACCTACTTAATATGTTCTACAAATTCTTTGACCTTTAATATACACACATAAATCACACAAAATCTTTCTAATAGTAAATTTAAATTGTCGTATTTCAAGACATTTAATGTGAGCAGGTAACATATTATACAACCTTTTGCCAAATTCACTAAAGTTATTAATTGTGGTCATAAAATTACATTGGTTTGGACGGAGAAAAGTGTTTTGTCTGGTAAAATGGTTATGAACTGAATCATTTGTAGGGAAATCTCTAATATTATTTTTAACATACAGTAAACAATCTAAAATGTACAGAGAAGTGACAGTTAAAATTCCAAGTTTCTTGAATAATGGCTTACAATGTGTTTCACTGTCAACATTGAATATTGCCCTAACAGCTTTCTTTTGCAACAGTTTCAGCTTTTTAATACTACCAGAATGGCCCCACACAACAATACTATAAGACAAATGACTTTGAATGTGAGCAAAATAAATGGATTTCAACACATCTATACTAACAAAAGGTCTAAGTTTTCTAATCATAAATGTACCCTTGGCAACTTTTTTACAAATCATATCTCTGAGAATCCCACTTAATGTTAGGCTGTACTAATACTCCCAAAAACTTAACACTATCTGAACAGGTACTTGATAAACTAAATTCAATATTCTGTGTTTTGCTACTGTTTATACACAATGAATTGGCAGCAGTCCAGTCCTCGATTACAGAGTTAGTAGTATGTAGAAGATTTTTAATTAAGGAAGAACATTTACAATTTATCAGGACAGCTAAATCATCAGCATACATATACGATTTAATATTATCATTACTTAATGCAGTAGTTAAATCATTTATATAAACAATAAACATAGTAGGTCCTAGAATTGATCCTTGAGGTATGCCTGAATGAACAGAGAGATATGAAGAGAAGCATCCATTATAATACACAGATTGATATCGGTCCATTAAATATGATTGCAAAAAATCCATAGATGTCTGATCAAAACCATAATATTTCAACTTTTTTAACAATATATCATGTGAGATGGTATCAAAAGCTTTGGACTATACCCCTACCTTGTAGCCAATTAGGTAGTATACTTTAATTTAGGATGAATCTAATTTAAGCTGGTAGTAGAAGTGAGATAAATTAAAAGACAAAGTAGGCCAAAGATACATTTATTTTATGGACGTCAAATTTCTCAAAATACACTTTCCAAATGAAATTAAATATGCAGTTGTTACTTCCAAAAATTATACTAAATAATAAAATAGTGGAAAGATCTTACTTTAAACAGAGACACTGGTTTAATGGTCAGAACAGGCACTAGCAGATACCATGCAAACTAGAAGTGGTGCAAAAAGCTACTGGACCAATCATAAGAAGGTGAACAAGAAGTGGTAGTACCAAGAAGTGGTTGATTTCTGTCTGAAAACATCACACAAACCCAATAAAAACTATTCTCTATAAATTCTAATAATTAAAAGTAGATTTAAGATCTTTACAACTTCTTGTGAAAATGTGCTTCTCCTAGAACAAAACTCAACAGGTCTGTATAAACTTTACTTGTTTTCTTTTCTTGTGAAATGCATTTAAATTGATTTGAAAACTATTCATTCCTTTTCATCTTTTTCCAAAAGTGATTTCTACAAAGCTATATACAATAAATCAGCTAAAATCTTATTACTAAACAATATTAAAACTACTTACAATTTTCTACAGCAACCACAACTTAGATGACCATATTTCCAGTGAACTTAAAACTGACAAAGTTGAACCTAGTTATCACTAACCACTACCAACCCTACAAAACTAAAACTTCTAAACTGCTGGTCACTCTTTCTTAATCTTTCTAGCCAATGATTAAATAATATTGATTTTGTTTTGTTATTTCAAATAAAAACTAACTACCATCGGTACAGAATTTCCCCTCCTTAACTTGAAATTACATAAACAAAATTATACACTCTTTCTCAAAATTAATATTTACATTTCCTTTTAAAACAACAACTCTACAAAAGAAAATAAACAAACCTTTTAAAACAAATAATAAAACTCTAACTCCGTTTGACATTTCAACTAGCGCTACCTATCAACAAATTCTACAAACACTAACTCCTAGTTCAAATAGCCTCCACACGTTTACAGCACCTTACAGAACCTTCTACTCAAAACAACAACTTCTATTTACACAATTTTTCATTTTGAACCATTTCATTTTCCTATGACAATTCAAATATTATCAATCTTATTTACAAAATTTATACCTTAAAATAAAACCTTTCTTTAAAACCCCCAATTACTTAAGCGATCTTAAACAAGCCTATTTAAATCTCTTTTGAACTCTTCACATCCGCTCACAGTTCACTGACCCCACCCAACATCAACTCCAGACAAGACAAATAACTTTCACTTCTCCAGTTTAGTTTAGTTATGTCGTTTGCGTGTGCTGTGTTTTTCTTTAGTTTTCCCTTAATTTATTTATCCCAGTGTGTTATATTCCCTGTTTTTATGTTCCCTCGTGTGTTTCGTGTGAAGTGTTTTGTGTTCTGTGTTATTTTCCCTGTTTACAAGTGCAAAATTAATCAAAATGTTATTGTGCGTCCTTTAGTAAAAATCCCACTCATACACTACGTTCAGACTCCATTTTAGATTCATACAGATTCATACTACCTTTTGCTGCCACAAATACTCACACATTCACCAATACATACACATTTATACACTCTCTTACTAAAAACACTTTAAAACTTTGAAAAATTCTTAAGAACCTAAAACAACTCCCACAGTACTAATTTACAAAATTCCAAATTCCCTCTTAGCTTGCTAAGAATCCCTTAACTAATTAATATTTCAACTAAACCAATCTAACTTCTACTTTACAGACATTTCATAAAGACCAATTTAGCTTCAGTCTTCCGTAATCTTCCATTTAATTCCATTTTTCACATTTCCTCTTCCATCAATACATTGGTTACTTTTGGTCCTCTTCACTACTTAACTCTTCTTTAAATCAATTATATGAATTTTCTTCACGTCTTCTAACTTGCTAGGATTTTGTACTAGTACTGTTGAATCACTCAGAAAATAGCGTATTACGTAAGGTCCAACGTATCTAGGTGCTAACTTCTTGCTGAATTTATTCGCTGCATTACTTAAATAATGTGTCTTGATGTACACTTCCATATTCAACTTAAATGGATGGTTTCTCCGAGGATAGCTATATCTCTCCCTTCTTTGATTTCTGGCAATGCTTCTTCTGACGTTATTTATGGCTTTCTCCAAATTTTCCCTCCTTTGATCAGGAGTTAACTTCTCCGAAATAATGTCATTAACATTCCATAAGTTTGTCAGTGCATTGTTACAAGGATGGGCAAACATTAAACCAAAAGCAGTTGATTTAGTCGAACTATTTACAGCAGTATTCAAACTTGTGGCAATCAGTCCCAGATTTGAATCCCATTTATCATGTTGATTACCATAAAAACTCCGTAAAGCATTATTAGTCTCCCTCAAATATCGTTCCGACAAATTTCCGTTTGCTCTGTACGCAGCTAGCTTTTTGTGTTCCACATAGTTATTGAACATGAATTTCTTAAATTCCTTGGATGTAAAATAACTGGCATTATCAGACACAAGTATTCGGGGTACTGAGAAACTATCAAAAATTATCTTCAATTTTTCTATGATGAATTTTGTCTTGCAATCCTTCAGAGGGTACAACCATACAAAACGGGTAAATGCATCGACCACAATTAAAATGTACTGATTGAGTTTATTTGATCGGGGAAATGGTCCAGCTAGGTCAATAAACACAGTGTTTAGAGCTTGAGTTACAGGAACAGATATCAGTCGACCTTCAAACTTACGTTGTTCCGACTTAGACATCAGACAGATCTTACATTCACGGACTTTACCTTTTACGAATTCATTTAATTCAGGATGGTGAAAACTTTCATTTACTTTACTTTGAGTCCTAAAAATTCCCATATGACCACCAATTAATGAGTTGTGATAGAATGCGAATATTACACTAAACAGTTTCTTGGGCAAATAAATCTTCTTTTTAAACAATAAAACTTCATTTTTCAGGGTATAATTTTCATTATTAGTCTTATTCTTGATGCTTTCAATGATTTTCTTACACTCTTCATCGCTCTCTTGATGTACTTTAATGTCCTTAAGATCCAATGGTATTTCATTTAACACATTACAAAAATAGACTTCATTGTTGATATTGCTTAACAGATTAGTTTCGTGAATTTCCGTCTCACTCTCTTTCTCTCCACTAAACATACGTGATAACGCATCAGCTATTATATTCTCCGAACCTTTTACATGTTCAACTGTGAATGGAAGACTAAACAACCTTTCAAACCATCTAGACAATCTTCCACGGCTTTTTCGAGATTTGAGCATGAAACTAAGACCTTGACAATCAGTAACTAATTTAAAACTTCTTACTTCCAAGAATTGATGCCATTTCTCTACACACAATATTACACTATAAGCTTCCTTTTCGTAAGTGCTATAACGCATCTCAGTAGGTGTGAATTTCTTCGAATAGTAAGCAATAGGCATTTTATTCCCCTCCTCATTTCTTTGCAATAAAACACCAGCAGCTGCTAGGTCGCTTGCGTCGGTATGCAATTCAAATTCTTTAGAAAAATCGGCCATTTGTAGTATAGGCGGATTTGCTATCTTACTCTTTAAGGTTTCAAATGCATTTTGACACTCCTCGTTCCATTTAAATTTTACACCTTTCTTCTTCAGCCCAAACAGAGGTAAACATATTTCAGCATATTTAGGAATATATCTAGACCAATAACCACACATTCCTATAAACTGTCGCACTTGCCTCACAGTTTTTGGAGCAGGAAATTTCATTAATGAGTTAGTTCGCTCGGGATCTATTGTGATGCTATCTTGTTTAATAATATGTCCTAAAAAACTTATTTCCTTACAAAAGAATTTGACTTTTTGTGGATTTACCGTAAGTCCGTGTTTTGCTAATCTCTTAATCACTTCTGTAACGTGCTCAATATGGTTTCTCTTATCAGGGCTATATACAACTATATCGTCACAAAAGTTAATCATATACTGAAATTTGATGTCATTAAATATTTTGTCCAAATAATGTGATAGTACGCTACTGCCTATTTTCAATCCAAATGGAATTCTCTTCATACGGAATTTACCAAAAATTGTACTAAAAGATGTTAAATCTCTGGATTCTAAAGCTATGGGACATTGTAAAAATGCTTTGTTTAAATCTATGACTGTAAAATATCTAGCTCCTTTTAGATGCTGATACATATTCTGCATATCTCCTAGCGGGTAATCTACATTGATTAACTTCTTATTGAGTTCAGAGTAGTTAATTACAAGTCTGTCATCTTGAGTCAAAAATGCAGGGGCGCTATATGGACTAGTGGAAACTTCCGCGACATCTTGTTTTATCCAGTCATCAATTATAGCTTTCATCTTCTCTACTTTGGGCGGACTTAAAAAATAAGGGCGTATACTAACAGGTTTATCATCCGTCACTTTAAGCTCAATTTCCAAATCAAGTGCTGATCCTATCTTATCCGTAAAAACAGTAGGAAAATTCTTAATTAACTTCTCAGCTTCTTCACACATTTCAACATCTCCTACTTTAATACTACTTAAGCTTAATTCACTCAGGTTTGTACTTGGAATTAACTTAATTTCATCTTCAGGTTTAAATGTAAAATAACCCATTTGTCGATCCATATTTAGGTTTAACTTGCTTGCACACATAAAAGGGTATCCTAAAATCATGTCAAAATATTTTAACTCAACCACTAAAAATGTTTATTTCCAGGTAAATGATTTTATCTTAATCAAAGTTTCACATTGCTTATTTATGTTCAAAGGTTCATTGTTTGCAGCAACTATGGTTCCCTGCCAAGTATTTTCACTCATAATTAATTTATTTCCCAATAATCTGTTGTATAAATCCAAGCTTATAAAGTTTTGGTCCTAAGTAAAGCCCGAGGTCCTAAGTTCAAATCCTGCCAATCAAAAATGGTGTTTAACTATGTTATAGCCTCAAACCTCTCGGGCTAGCCTAACATAATGTGCGAAACAGTTTTGTGCAAGTTCCTTACACACTAGGACGTGAAGACAACACATAAGGCTACGGTACAGGCAAAAATGTTAGTTTTTTATTGGTATTTAATAGTATTTATTAAACGGTAGATATAAAAAACATTATTTCACTTATACAGATTGAAGCCATACCGAGGCAATACAAAGAGATACAGTATAGGAAAGTAATCAAATCAAATCAAATCCATTTATTGCCATCAACACTAAAATACATGTATAGCAACGTCATACAATTACATCACAGTATATGCATTAACCTACTTAATATGTTCTACAAATTCTTTGACCTTTAATATACACACATAAATCACACAAAATCTTTCTAATAGTAAATTTAAATTGTCGTATTTCAAGACATTTAATGTGAGCAGGTAACATATTATACAACCTTTTGCCAAATTCACTAAAGTTATTAATTGTGGTCATAAAATTACATTGGTTTGGACGGAGAAAAGTGTTTTGTCTGGTAAAATGGTTATGAACTGAATCATTTGTAGGGAAATCTCTAATATTATTTTTAACATACAGTAAACAATCTAAAATGTACAGAGAAGTGACAGTTAAAATTCCAAGTTTCTTGAATAATGGCTTACAATGTGTTTCACTGTCAACATTGAATATTGCCCTAACAGCTTTCTTTTGCAACAGTTTCAGCTTTTTAATACTACCAGAATGGCCCCACACAACAATACTATAAGACAAATGACTTTGAATGTGAGCAAAATAAATGGATTTCAACACATCTATACTAACAAAAGGTCTAAGTTTTCTAATCATAAATGTACCCTTGGCAACTTTTTTACAAATCATATCTCTGAGAATCCCACTTAATGTTAGGCTGTACTAATACTCCCAAAAACTTAACACTATCTGAACAGGTACTTGATAAACTAAATTCAATATTCTGTGTTTTGCTACTGTTTATACACAATGAATTGGCAGCAGTCCAGTCCTCGATTACAGAGTTAGTAGTATGTAGAAGATTTTTAATTAAGGAAGAACATTTACAATTTATCAGGACAGCTAAATCATCAGCATACATATACGATTTAATATTAT
This sequence comes from Macrosteles quadrilineatus, assembly GCF_028750875.1. Lineage (NCBI taxonomy): Eukaryota > Metazoa > Arthropoda > Insecta > Hemiptera > Cicadellidae > Macrosteles > Macrosteles quadrilineatus. Next base: position 30,534 of record NW_026543225.1, on the reverse strand, counting down.
CATTACTTAATGCAGTAGTTAAATCATTTATATAAACAATAAACATAGTAGGTCCTAGAATTGATCCTTGAGGTATGCCTGAATGAACAGAGAGATATGAAGAGAAGCATCCATTATAATACACAGATTGATATCGGTCCATTAAATATGATTGCAAAAAATCCATAGATGTCTGATCAAAACCATAATATTTCAACTTTTTTAACAATATATCATGTGAGATGGTATCAAAAGCTTTGGACATATCAAACCAGCTACCTAATACTTTGTTTTTAGCATCTAAGCCGTTGACACAGTGTTTCATAAAACTAACAATAGCATTACTGGTGCCCCTGTTAGGCCTAAAACCAAACTGATCATCTGAGAACAATGAATTTGTTTCAAAATACTTAATTATTTTACTATTTAACAAAACTTCAAATATTTTAGAAAAAACAGGAATTATTGACACTGGGCGATAATTAGCATAATCTGTTTTCACACCCTTCTTAAACAAAGGTACAACTTTAGACAATTTGAGATGGATAGGAAATACACAATTATCAATACACTGGTTATACAAATAGGCCAAAACCTCAACGATAAATGGAGCAGCATGTTTAACAATCAATGAATTAATATTATAAACATCCAAACTAATACTATTACTAAGTGAAAAAATTGCGCTGTATACTTCCTCTACACTTACATTACTAATAGAAAAAACAGATGAAATATCACAGGATCTCTGGTAACTCAGCTTATCAAGATAAAAAGACACATCATGTTTAGAACTAGGTATGCTATGCTTAATAGAACTCACATTACTTAGAAAGAATTTATTAAAACTATCACTTGACAGTTTTGTTGTTTGTAGATCATCTGATCCTTTATCATTTACATTTAAATTTTCTTTAATGACAGACCATATAGCTTTAGGTTTATTGTTAGCTTGAAGTACTCTATTACAGTTATAGGCTCGCTTTGCTTCTGCACATTCATTTCTGTATCTTGATTTCAGAATTTTATAAGACTCTCTGTATTGATCTAAACCAGTTTCCTTATATATACTATACATAAACAGACAATTTTCTTTAAGATCTAATAAATTCTGAGAATACCATCTAGGCCGACATTTAATATTTTTACCACCTTTCACATATTTAACAGGAAAAACAATATCTACAATATTAAGAAAAACATTTAAAAAATATTCAAACTTATCATTAACAGTACTTAAGGTATAAAGCTTTAACCAATTAACTTTACTTAGTAAGGAGATGAAATATCTCACATTAATATCATCTATTGGACGTATTATTCTATAGGAACTAGAAACATTTGATTTACTGGTAACACAATCTTTTTTTTGTAGACTAAATAAACCAACCACCGAATGATGATCAGAAACTACCGTTGGTTTAACGAACACAGATTTTACTCTATCTGGATATATTGATGTTGCTATATTATCTATGCATGTACCTATGTTACCAGGAAGTGTGCTAGGCCTAGTGACATCAAACAATGTAAACGTTAAATTGAAGCTATTCAACATGTTCACCAAAACAGACACTTGAATATCATTGACCAGAAAATTTACATTAAAATCTCCACAGAGAAGGATGGATGCATTTGACTTATTTCTAACAAACAAAACATTTAAAACATTGTATAAACATTCGATAAAGATATCAAAATTAGTAATATCAGGAACTCTATAAACTTCCAAAAAAATAACGTTCCACTCGTGAATGTAGACCGCAGCAACTTCACAGGCACACGGTATCGAAAGCTCTACGAGGTATAAAAGTTCATCGTACGCCAGATCTTCTTTGAGAAAAACCGCTGCTCCTCCTCTGACACCCCCAGGTCTACCATAAGCACTAGCCAATTTAAAACCAGATAGAGACATAGAACTGATTTCATTGTCATTTAGCCAATGTTCACAGATCCCAACAGCAAGAATGTTTTTTATTTCATTAATAAGAATTTGTATCTCATCTATCTTATTGGTAATACCTTGAACATTCCAATGTACAACAGAAAAATTAACTTCTAGGTCTGTGTTGGTATCTGACTGGTTTGGTCCAAAAAATGATCACCATTGGTCACATTGGCCTTGTTTCGTGGAGCCTTGTATTTCCCCACAACACAACCTTGAGGCCACAAATTCGGGTGCATGAGTTCATCCGCTAACTCGACAGGGACTCCAACTTTAAATGAAAGATAAGTCTTTATAACAATTAAAACATATATTTACGCTTATACTGTTTATCACAAGACGGTAAATATACAAACAAGATGGTAAGTGGTGATCGATTTCGATTGGACACTCCAATCATCATCAGACCCAATAGGCGAATGATATGGGTCCAATCGAAATCGATCACCACTTACTATCTTTTTTGTATATTTACCGTCTTGTGAGTAACAGTATAAGCGTAAATATATGTTTTAAGTGTTATAAGACGTATCTTCCATTTACTTTCCGTAAATTTAATAACACGTACAATGCTGATCAAGAAGCTATTTAAAGAGATATAGAACGACGACGATTGAAAAAAAGGTTTTATTGGTTTACTGAAACAAGGGTCAGTCCTAGAATGTGAACGGTCATTATTGAGGGCTGCATATGGCCAAATGTTGGGTAAAAGTAACGGTTTTCCATTCCAACCACTCTCACTCTCTCTCTCTCTCTCTCTCTCCCTCTCCCTCCGCAGTTCCGTTCAAATGTGTAAGGCAAGTGTAAGGGAATTGTCTATTGTTAACTAGCTCTTTCCAATCTTGTTCTATATAACTTACCGTCCGGTCAGTTGACTTCTTATCCCATTGTAAATTTTGAAGATCAATCTTCGTGTCTATTTCATGTCCGATGACACTGATCGCTAGTGTCGACGGAATTTTGATTCTATTATTTTAAGGTTAATTTCGTGATTTGTGCTTTACTGTTTGGTTACATAATTAGGGGACAAGTTAATGTTTATAATTAGATCGTTTCATTTGGTTAAACGAGGTTTTAAATGACTGAGATAACAAGAAACAAATTGTGAACAAAACACGACATCTACAGTGCACCGGACAGAACTAACGATAAAATTGGCTTCAGCTGTTCCATAAGGATGAGAAATCTACTGAGAGAGTATTTTTTATCTATGCTTGTAGGTTGTCGGTATCGTCGGGATCAAAAAGTCTCCTGTTAGTGCTAAAACACGACTCTTCTATAGGTCTATACTGCCATAGAGTATAACATATTAAGAAAATATTAAATACAAATTATTAACAAATATCCAAAGGTCTGTATAGGCCTACCTACTTACTTTAGACAAACATATGTTTTTATTTAACACATGTGGTATTTTCATTGATGTAGTTATCATAACATAAACAAACCAATACTATAATGGGTTGGTCGAGTTATTTAGCTCCTTTGTTCAAAGTTGAATTTTTAAGATTTGTCTTAGTTACAACAGGGTTTTGGTGTATACATGAGGCGATACTAAAAAATACACAGAGAAGAATTGAGGAGGACCGTCGGCTGATGGAACAAATAATGGCTGGATATGGCAGTGAGTATATAGTATAATAGTAATAAAAACAATAAACTGCAGGACGGAATTCTAGTAACAACTAATTCTGTTCGTACTGCACGACGGGACAAGAATACGTAAGAGAATAGTGTCAGTCTCCATATAGACTGTAAAATTAGGTACACACTCATGGAAATACCATGCAAATCATACAGGGAAATCTCATCACACTTAGGCACTTTAACTACTTATAATCATGAACAACTCATGAAAAGTGTATTTGCAATTAAATGTGTCGGAGAATCCAATTTAATAACAATTTTATCTGTCATACTCTAAACAGACATAAGAATCTAAGATTAACTCAGGGAAAAGGTCAAAAAACAAATATAAAAGCTAATAAATCTTCAATGCGTTTAATGTATAGCCCTTTAATCGAAGTTCATGCCCTTATTGGGTTTGTCAAAAAACTTGAAATTTTTCTGCGAAGAAGTATGCGGTTGATAGGTGGGCGGCTTATACTGGTTTCTCAAACGTTCGAGATCCTTAAGAAGTATGAATTCTAGGGTCGCCATCATCCAAACTATTTTGGCTGGGTTGTGTAACCAACAAACCCTATCTCTTGCTATGTTTTAGGTCCTGTCTCACGTCCTCTGAGGACGGGATCAGATTTCAGATTTTGAAACGTCGTGAACGCTTGTTTCTGACTTACCATGATTTTAAATGTCAGCAATAATCCGGTTCCACTAATTTATAGCTGTTGGTAAATTTTACAGCCTATCTTTAGTTCTTCGGTAATAATAGCACAGAACAAGGGATAGTTTACAAATACATCATTCTAGTTTATCGCAACCACTGTATATTTTGTTCAATAACATGTAGTATGTCGTAAATATGAAACTATTATTTACTAAGGCCAGTAAGGAGCATACCTGGACATTTTCTACAACCCATGCGTTAGCACGACCAATTCAGTAGGATGGGTGTAATCTATGGCAGAACTTACAACAGTTTCTAATAATGTTTTTTTTACTTTAAGTGTAGAGATCTAAATCAATTTACAAATTTTTATTTTTTAGGTGTAATAGCGTATATGTCATATCATATCATATGTATTTCTTTACTAGTAAATTGATATATTTTTGGTGCTTATCCAGGTTTCAGCCCCATCAGAAGGACCCGCCCGCCTCCCTCCTCCAGACCATTGGAAGGAGGAGACATGTATCTACCTGACTGACCATATTTTTTATTTATTTGTTCTTACAAAATAGTATAACTTGTATGTTCTTCCTACATAAAAAACTTTCAATTTAAAGAACACTATGTGACTATGTCTTGCTCCTTTCCAGTGTCAAACAATGCATTTCCTTGAGTGTTAACTATGTCATAAAGTACATCACCCGGTACGGCACACAATGTACACTCAAGTGTGGACACAAAAATGCATTTCTTTCACTTATGTAATATTTGGAAACTATATGAGATGTAATTGTATGCCCAAATTGTATTACATTTTCTACATAGTTCGACTTTTGGGTGGCCGTTTTCGGGGATTAGTTGTTTCAAACGGGGTTTTTATGATCTTCCTGTTTTTCCTATGTTGTATTCCGGGTAAATACTCGGCTACTATTTAATTTTTAAATCCCGCTGCTGTCAAAATTTGTGCCTTTATTGTTAACTTGTTCCCTGAGCTTGATAACTTTGTCTAAATAGTTAGAGTTTTGTAACTTATACCTTTAACTGTGTAACCATGATTTTTAAAATAAAATATTGGTTTTTTAGTTAAGCCAATTTACTTTGCGTTAAAGCTATGAATTTTTTTCTTATCTTTGGGAGTGTTCCGGGGTATGGAATTAATAGTGGTGAATGGGCGAGTCAGTAAGGGCTTCGACTTAAATATAGGCTGTTTAGATTCAGTACAAGTATGCTTCTTCTTCTTGAAAATAGAGAATTCCATACATTTCGGTCGAGTTTTCGATCACTGGGCGACCTCTAGTATATATTAAATCAAATATATTTCGTTTGTCTATTTTTCTCCATTATGCGTTACCAACCCGGCCATCCGATCGTAATGAAGCTTTGGGAAATTGTTTTATACACCCCAAAAAGGTTTCTGTCACATTCCCATTCTTCAACTCCCTTGGAGCTCCACCCCAGTGGCTTTGCAGTTTCCCACGTTAGCCTCATGGATATTCACAACCAACCTATAAGTGCGCAAACCTATAAGTTTTGTTTGTTTATCAGGCCTACCCATTACACTACTACATTTCCCCCTCCGCTGCAAAGCATGGGTACAGCAGCTAGTAGCTAAGGCATAACCTACTGTTAGGAATAATTAATGTATTGTTCATTATAAGAGTTTTGTTCAAAGTAATATCCATTACCATTCAGTAAAATCAGTCAGGTATGAAAAAAGTAGGCCTAATAACATTTGGAAATGAAAAAAGCGAATTTGAAGTCCGACATCGGAGGGTAGCATGAATAAAACATTAAGGGAATGGCATTGAGCTCCAGGGCCAAAGGAGAGAAATAAAAAGATAGAGTCTTGACTTAAAACATCGGTCGATCTGTACAGTGAAAAGAAGGTCACCATAATGTTTTACTTAATTGATTTTTTTTATTTTCGGAACTTCTGATCAAAGATTAAAGTCACTTAGGGTTATTTGGGGGGGAGGTAACTCTAAGGGTGATTAGGGTTTACTTATGAATCTTATGTGTGCAAATGTAAAAACTTTATATACAAAAATGCAAAGTTGATATTGATATACCTACTTGTTATAAACCAGAATAGATGTGTTTTGTTTATTAAATAATCAATGGTAGTAACCATATTACATATAGTAGGCCTATACATATTGACAAGACTAAGTTATTATCAAGAAGGCCATGAGGAAGACGCAGAGAATAGGCGAAGAGGACCGGCTCTCTGTCTAGGAAATACTACAAGTGAGTAAGCATCGCCATTTTGCTATCACTTTTTCTTAGTCCAATTAAGCCTAACAATTGTTCATTTATTTGCGTTTAGTTTACTACTCACCTAGGTTGACGCAGTGGGTCCACACAAACTTGCTGGCTCTTGATTTGGTCATAGTGTGCACTCACTTTTACAACACTATTGATTTTAATTTCTCAAACATATTATTTTGGATTTTCAAATTGTTTAATTTATTGAATACTGTTTTTACGCAAGTTGCAAACCCTATTGATAAGTTGATAAAACCTCTTTAGAAAAGTGTCTGAACGACAACTACTAAATTAAACATCTTTCCGAAGTACACTTCAACTAGTTTCAGCTACAACCACTAAAAGTAATGAAACAGTAAAATCCTCAGTTTTATTTCCCCAGAGCTAAAGTAGCGATCATAAAATACGAATGGGATTGTTAACCTCTTATTGGGTCGTGTCCTGTCAAATTGATCAGGAAAACTGATGTTAACATTGGATAAAACCATCAGTGTAAACTGACAACTATATCTGCAAATCTAGGAATAACTTTGGTTAAAATCTACAAATTAACCAGTCATATTGATCGGAAAACTGATAAACTTTGAGATAAACCTACAGAGTAACCTGTCATCTTTATCAGAAAAACGGTGTAAACTTTGATCCAAACCTACAAAGTAGCCTGTCATATTAATCAGAACAACTGGTATAAACTTTGATCCAAACCTACAAAGTAGCCTGTCGTATTGATCAGAAAAACTGGTATAAACTTTGATCCAAACCTACAAAGTAATCTGTCATATTGATCAGAAAAACTGGTATGAACTTTGAAACAAACCTACAGAGTAACCTGTCCGGAAATACTGGTATATACTTTGAGTCAGACCGAAAGCGGTACCTGTCAAATTGATCAACTGGTACTAACTTTTGATCAAACTGTCAGAGTAACTAATCAAATTGATCAGCAAAACTGATTAAAACCATCGGTTAAACATACAATATCAGATTAATGATTATAACGATGAACGTCACGCATCATTATTACACATATCATTACTGTAACCTGATACACTGATCCCTGTTGCAGTCCAGTCGTCCAGTGTAGCAGTGATAACATGGTTATAGCCAATAATGTTGTCGATTATAGCCATGAATTATGGGAGTAACTCATATACCGTTTCTCAGAGATACTGTATCCGATATTAACTAAAGAATTATACTTTCTAGAATATAACATTCGCGTGCCCGGTTATTCAAGCAATGTTAGAGTAGTATGGGTGAGAAAATACATAAATTATCTATGGAGTGTCATGTTTATGCATAGAGTCAATATTTGTACATGTATACATTCTCTGAGCTTTAAGTGCATACATTTTACGCAGATTGATTAAGTTAACTAGTTAAATGACAATCGGGATAATAAGTTATGCACGTTTTCACGAGTTTTCATTATCAAAACCAACTAGTATTGAATTCATTTTAATCAATATTACACATCGTTACGAGTATAATATACATTAGACTAGTTCAAAAAGGCTAGCAATTGTATTTAATTTTGTAAAAATTCAGAGAAAAACTACAAAAATGTTTAAAGCTATATACTGTAGTTATCAAACCAGTTATTAGGTGAAATATTCCTTTTATTTAGATGATTGTCTAATAAACATATAGATAAAACTTATATTTAATTCCATTTTGACCCTAACAGCAAACCGAGAATTTAAGACATTATTACAGGAATTAAAAATCAGTTTTTGGTGCTATGTAATGTAAGTACTATTTACCACAGTCATATATTTGAGTCTATTAAGATTAAATATATGTATAAATGTTTACACTAGGATATAAACACTACAAACAACTACCTATGTTACACACACTCACGGACGCGCACACACGGGCAGCAGCGCGGGTGGACAGGGCGAGTCGTCCCCGTGTACTGAGATCAGCGATACAGGGCTGCTTATACGCGCTGGAGCGATAAAATTCCACTAGATTAACCACGCTTTTGTTTTATGGTTCTGGAAGAAAAAGCGGAGGCTATAAATATAACTAAGCTTCTGACCTTTCGACCCCGTTACCTCAAGAAAAGCGGCAGATGCGCAACTATACAATGTCAATATAGTTATTTATTTATTTGTATTATTTCTATTCTATGTGTCAACTTAAGCGCATGAAAGGACAATGTGATCCTAACTTTGCTGGTTAACTGAAGAATTTAAATATTTTATGTGACTTCAAACTTGCAGTCTAAAATAATGAGTCAAGATACTTTATTAGTATGAATAATCGTACAAATAAATTAACAAATTTATGGTTCATTAATTGTTTTCATATACAATGGGAGTTTGTACAGTAGTAACATTTAGTAAACGTTTGCGAAAGCTTTCCTTCGTAGAGCTATAAATTTATCATATACTAAAAACAGGATGTATATTGAAATGATGACAACAATTTGGTGGATAGATAACGATTTTTCCCCACCATCCTGATGAAGACTTTCTTAGCCCCCTTTTCATATATAGTTTGGATTTCCTTTATATTGTTTGGGAAGAAACCAGATCTATTTTATAGGGAAGGACGAAATATAACACCTATGAATTAATGCTATCTAACAAAAAGGTCTACATTAGGTAGTTACAAGACCAGGATTTGGGCTGTTCCCTTTACAACCGTAAAACATTCCACTGGCGTAAAAACACACAACAAATAAATAAAACAGTATTCATATAGCAAACTTGTCAAAATCCCTTAAAATCAATTATTAGACGTACCTGCAATAGTACCCACTCCTTTTAATCCTATCCTATACTCTAATACGAGCAATGTTTGCTTGTATGTATGTATGTATGCTTGCTTGCTTGCTTGCTTTCACCAAGATCTCGAAAACGGCTCCGACGATTTTCTTCAAATGTTGTAAATAGATTATTTTTGGCCTAAAAACGAGTTTACTACAGTTACAACTGCCAACAAAAATCTAATTACGTAGAAAAATGAAACTGAAAGTCACATTTTTTTAACATTAGTCTTATGGGTTGCTAAGTAACCATGTTGGAAGAATTAAATAACAAGGAAAAAGTAAACAAAAGACTTGTAAGTTAAAACATGTGTTCATAAAGGCATCTACCCACAGTATACTAGAAATTACAAAATACAGTACAAAAGCAAAAACATCAGTTGTTACTATTAAGCAAAGATTATGCTGAAGATTACTGGATACAATGTTTGTAGTAAAGGCTAGCAGTGCGGAGTGTAGGAAGCGTCTGCGGCAGTTGGATTAATGTATCTAAAATACTCAAATGCTACGGTTAGATTCCCCATCCTTATGGAACAGCTGAAGCCAATTTTATTGGTAGTTCTGTCCGGTTTTCTGTAGATGTCGTTTTTGTCTACAATCTGTTTCTATTATTTTAGGGTTAGTTTCTCATTATTTGTGTCTCACTGTTTGGTTATATAGCTAATGGACGAGTTATTGTTTATGATTAGATAGTTTTATTTGGTTAAACTAGGGTTTAAATTACTGAAATAACAAGAAACAAATTGTAAACCAAACACGACATCTACAGAAAACCGGGCGGAACTAACAATAAAATTGGCTTCAGCTGTTCCATAAGGATGGGAAATCTACTAAGGGACTATGTTTTATCATGTTCTATCCATGCTTAAATCCTAAGAAAAGGGTAAAATATTTATGTAGTATGAAATTATGGAAAAGTGGTAGGCCTATGTCAATATTGTATGAGCTTTATGCAAGCACATACTTTGGTAACTATATATCTCAACTCTAGAACGGTAAAAAGTGTATTACTATATCACTAGCTCGAAAAAAGTCGAATATATTTTATTCTTATTGTGGCCAACTTTGTTTAAAATCTAGAGTCGACTCAACCCGATTGGATTGTATTATGTCATTATGCATTATGGCAAAACTAGTACTGAAATAAATAATTACAAAACTAATACTGAAATAAAAATTTTGCATTAAGCACGTGGTTAAAAGTCACATGTTTGTGATTAACGTATCAACAATAGAGTTTTGTTTGTAAACATCTTGCCTCAAAAAATTCGTTACTAGATGGAAATGTACTCAACAAAAAATCTTAAATCATGAAAAGAGGACGACCACCAAATAGAAGTTTGAAGAAGTTGGGGAATTTCTTTAAAAGTCACAAAGCTGATGAAGACCAGGTAAGTTATAAAATATATACCTTTATTAATTTAATTACATACATTAAATCCGTGTGGTATGTCATTACTAGCTTACACCACGAATACAGAAATTGGAATAGAGTTGCTTATTTTATATTTCTCTATAGCTCATTGTGTGAGGTACATTAAAAAGTTAGATGACAATTTACAATTTTGTGAACATCATTACATTGAAATAGTTATATTTTGTTTAGGATGGATTAAAACAATTCTATAAAGGTAGGATAACTAAGGAATAAACTTATTTGTTTAATTAAAAAATTTGAATTCTTAACTTTTGTCCAATTTACTGGTCATTATGGTTAAATAAATATAATGATGTCAGTTTCTCTAATATATTTTAGTAGTTAGGCAAGCTCATGAGGAGTTTATGGTAAGTTTTCAATACTTCAAAACCTGTAGATAAGAATGGTTTTGTATGAGCTAGCATCCAATTATAAATTTGTAAAATCTAATATCATTCAGGAATTTGTTCTATTGAAATAGCAAGAGTGTTTCAAGCAGAAAGTTTGTGCCTTTTTCACCCAAACAATAGAGAAGCAGGCTGTAAGTTGAATGTGACATGGTGGGGAGACCGTCTTGAGCATTGTCCTACACACAAATATCTTAATGTAGTGTAGTCTTACTTCGGTCCAAAAAGAGCTTCATACCACGGACACGAGTTCTGGATGGATCACTCTCAGAGCAATCGGATGGAAAGGTGGGAGGCCAACCCTCCCATACCAGCCAGGGAGGAACTGGCTCCTGGTGGATGCCTTCATTACACGGTGTGGAAGACTCAAGACCGAATCAGGGTCGAGGTACCAAAATGCAAGACAAACATGCAGAAATGGGTCTCTTACAAGACGAAGAAAACGTCTTGTGTGCGTGTGGTGTTGTTCAGGATCCCGGCCATGTACTGATGTCCATGCCTAGACCACATTAGATTACCTTTTACAAGCGAATGACAAAGCCATATCGGTAGCTAATTTCTGGAAAAGCGAAGTCTGATTTCCGGACACGGAAAGTAAGTAAGTAGCATTGTGGAGGAAGAGGTAGGCTATAGGGTTAGTTACCATTTTTTACGACCTTTAGAAAGGAGCTTAAATTTTCTTTCTTTGATCAAACATTTTTTTTTTATTTCAGGCTGCAAAAGAACCTGATCCTGAAGGACCTGAGGGGTCTGGTGTATGTGTCTTAGAAGTTCAATCTGAACAAAATGTGAGTCTTTATTATCATCTCAACCGTATTATTAATGTAAAATTATTCAAAAGTATTAATTTATTTAGTTTATAAATATTATTTTGTGATAAATTAATAATACCAATAACTAATAAAGTAGGTAAGTAATCAGTCACCAATTTTACGATCTTTGAAAAATAGCTTACACTTAGATACAATTAAAATTACCTTTCAACAAGCATAAAAGACAAATATTTAAATTTCAGGTCACAAATGGAGTGCGCATGTTACCAGATCAATCAGATGAAAATGTGAGTATGAGTAACTATACCTAAACCGCATTGCCACAGTAGGCTAAATAATTTTAAAAAGTTGAACCATTCTTTTTGTGGTTAATTCATATTTGAAATTACATTTATTGTACTGTAGAAAAGTATGAGTTTGGTTCAAACAGAAAATTTAAAAAAAATATTCTAATCACGCAAAAAAATCTGTCATTATTGTTATTGTATGCGGTTAAAAATTGCATTACTCGATTTTTGGACAGTGTAAATGCCTTATGTACCTAAAGACCGGAATAGAAAAGATAACTTTTGCAAAAAGTAACCATTAATGGTGGATATAGGTTAGAGGATCATCATATATTTTCATGAGTCTTTACTGTTGCTAGTAAACAAATAGACCTACTGGTATTGTTTGTTGAAGTTGTTATACATTTATTTTTATTTTCCATTATGATAAATTATTATTCTTATTCTGGTATTGGAGTATGCCAAGAGTGAGTATAACGCAACAAGTGTAGATAGGAATATATTCTAAAATTGGCCAGGTGATGCTTCAATTTTTACTCTCAGTAGACTAGGATACAAATGTTGCAGTATTACAAATTAACACAACCTTAATACAGATTTTTTATTTGTACAGCTGATGACTTCCAACAAACCCATTAGATGTGCAAAGATAAGGGCTCTGGAGATAATTTCTGATGTAAGTGCTCAAATAAGTCAATCTATGGTGGAAGAAAAGGTAAATTATTTTGAGCAAAGAAGAATGTCAGAAGACAGCCAGGCTCGTGCCACTCGCCTTGAGGAACAGCGACAAAGAGACGCCAACCGCAGGGCTGCCGAGGAGGAGGACAAGCGAGCACGACGTCTCGAAGAACAGCGGCAAAGAGACGTCAACCGCAGGGCTGCTGAGGAGGAGGAGAATCGAGCACGACGCCTCGAAGAACAGCGGCAAAGAGACGTCAACCGCAGGGCTGCCGAGGAGGAGGACAAGCAAGCACGACGCCTTGAAGAACAGCGGCAAAGAGACGTCAACCGCAGGGCTGCCGAGGAGGAGGACATGCGAGCACGACGCCTCGAAGAACAGCGGCAAAGAGACGTCAACCGCAGGGCTGCCGAGGAGGAGGACAAGCGAGCACGACGCCTTGAAGAACTCCGACAAGCAGCCACTATCCGCAGAGCCGCCGAAGAAGAAGACGAGCGTGTTCGACGGCTTGAAGAACTGCGGCAAGCAGCCGCTATCCGCAGAGCCGCCGAGGACGAAGACGAGCATGTTCGACGTCTTGAAGAACTGCGGCAAGCAGCCGCTATCCGCAGAGCCGCCGAAGAAGAAGACGAGCGTGTTCGACGGCTTGAAGAACTGCGGCAAGCAGCCGCTATCCGCAGAGCCGCCGAGGACGATGACGAGCGTGTTCGACGTCTTGAAGAACAGAGGCAAAGAGATGCCAACCGCAGGGATGCTGAAGTGGTAGACGAGCGTGCTCAACGCCTGCGAGAACAGCGTCGTCGTACAGCTGAAATACGACAGAATTCTGAGCGTAACCAACTTCAATCCTATAAAGCCGCTGCCTCAAGCCTCGTAGAGTACAGCAATTTGGGAATGTTTGACATCGCATGTGTTCATTGTGGTGCTGTTCATTTTTTAAAAGAGAGAGTGCAGAACAGAATTCACCCTAATTCATTTGGTGACTGTTGCCTTCATGGTCGCATTGAACAACCTGCGCCAGAGTTTCCCAATGAATTGGCATTGCTGTACACAAAACAACACAGACTAGCCAAACAGTTCCACGATAAAATTCGAAATATTTCTGCCTGTTTTGCTTTTTCTTCATTCAATGTTGCTGATGACAGGACTTTCAATAGTAAAGGTATTTATACATTTACTGCTGGTGGACAAGTGTATCACAAGTTAAATTTGGCGGCTCAGCCAGTCAGCAACAGTGAGGGTGATTTGGAAAGACCTAGATATGGCCAAATGTACTTCATTGATCCGGAAACAGCCGTTGCAGAACGTATGAATGAACCAATGAATCAAGGCATCAATCAAGAACTAATACAGATTTTAGAGGAGATAATGAGAAGTCAAAACCCATTTTCTCAGGCTTTTACGATGATGAGGGAGATAGTTGAGGAAAACAATCAACGTGCTGAAGCTCTTGGTGTCCAACCACCCCATGTCCACCTCCTGTTTGCTGAACGTGCAGGTAAAATAATACTGTTTTCTCTAATCACAATTATTTTGTATGTTATTTGTAGTTGCTGCAAAAATATAAAATCAGAAATATAAAATAAACAGTAACTAAACATAAAACTTATGCAAACTTATCAAGTAAGTTGTCTTGTGTTTGTTACTCCTCGATAAATATGATGACTCTGAAGGGAAATTTAATTGAAGGGTCGCCACAACTAACGTTTTGCTGCAATCTCAGTACTAAACTCTGAAAACTTCCATATAAGCATAAGTAAGCGCGCCGTAGCCTTTTTTATTTCCTTTCTCTTCTCTTCTCCGTAGCTTTCTATATTGCATGTAAGAATAACTACAACAGCCTGTTAAAATAATAATACCCCCGCCGCAGCAAACCTGCAGACTAAGTGAATTTCCATTTGCCTGATTGGATTTACACTAAAATGTCTCCTGAAAAGTATCACATTTATTCCCTATTTTAATAGATTAGTTTAACGTACTTAGGTTTGCTGCGAAAAGATGTTTTGTGGTAAAATGTTAATAGTTTAGTAAAAAATGAATGTATTTTACAAATTTTATCAAAATATGTTCATAAACAAGCAAACTAAAACAGTTGACTTATTCTCCATAAGAATAACATAGGAATTTTAAATTTACAATTTTTTGGAATTTTCTCCGTAACCATTAGGCGCACAATAACGCTTCAATATATTAAATTATTTGTTTTTTTAAGCTCTACAAAATGGGTTGGAAAGAAATTATGAATTTTTTTGTTTTTAGGGTAAAAAACATATTTTTATTTGTGTCATTTTTCTCTTAGAACTAAATAACGATTAAAGTTAAGATTTTTTTGTTTTTCATATCATTAATTTACGATGTTTACTTTTAGGCGATGATCCCAGGCGATTCAACTCACCAACTTATAATGAAGTTGCTGCTGTAATTACATTAAATGCAGACCAAAGTATCCCGGAAAATGAGATGGTTATTAAGGAGCGAGGAAAACAGTTAATAACGCTCAAGAACATTGACAGCCGAGTAGAACCATTCACCTACCCTCTCCTCTACCCAAAAGGAACTTTTGGGTTTACTGTAGGGCTTCCTCTTAAAACGCCTTATGCAAGCCGTGCACACATGACGAGGATGGAGTTGGCTCAATACAGGTTAGCCTTTCGTCCAGAACAAGCCAAGGCTCTTCCTCCTGAACCATTGCTAGAGGGATTAGATCTAAGGTCGATTGGATTTAATGCTCTCCACTTTGGTGGTAGACTGTTTCAACAGTACGTCGTGGACACATACATCCGTGTTGAACGTGATCGTATTCAGTGGATCAAATATAACCAAAAGAAACTTCAAGCTGATCAGTATGCAGGAGTAACACATTTTCTAAATGAATTGGCTGAAAAGAAAAATGCTACAGTTGCTGAAAAACTGATTTTACCATCATCTTTTCCCGGATCAACGAGATATTTCACTGAACACTTTGAAGACGCTATGGCAATTGTCCGAAGGTTTGGCTCTCCAGACTTTTTTATCACAATAACGTGCAGTCCAACATGGCCAGAATTAAAAGAAGCTGCATGTATTGAGCTCTCTGATGGTTCTAAACTACAACAGTTCGCCCAAGAAAGACCTGACATTGTGGCTAGGGTAGCCAAATTGAAATTTGACAGCATAGTTGAAGATATCAGTAAGAAACAGATTTTTGGGAAGTCTTCTGCTTTTGTTTACACTATAGAATTCCAAAAACGAGGATTACCCCACCTACATCTTCTTGTCATCATGGCAAATGAAGACAAACTCCGGTCTCCAGAGGAAGTAGACACTTTCATTTCGGCAGAAATTCCTAATGATGACCCAGTTCTAAGGGAGTTGGTCCTCAAATGGATGATTCACAATCCATGTGGCGAACTTAATCCGTCTGCGTCATGTATGGAGAATAAGGGTGGATCAGCTAAATGCCGCTTTGGATTCCCCAAAGCTCATCAAGAGTTTACGTCAATTGTTGACAACAAAAAACCGAATTACAAGAGACGGTATGACCCACAACTGGATCCAAATAACCCAGAATTTTCTCACGTCCATGCGGTGTACCGCAAAAACAGTGATGGACAAAAAGTTACACGGGACAATAGACATGTTGCTCCATACAATGGCTATTTACTGAAGAAATACATGTGCCACATAAATATCGAGTATGTTGGTAGTGTTAGAGCCGTTAAGTACCTCTATAAATACATTTATAAAGGGCATGACTGCGCAAATGTAAAAATTGTTGAAAATGTGGCCCGAATAATGTATAATGAAGCAGAAACATTTGTTGAGGCACGTTATATTTCGCCCCCTGAAGCATGTTGGAGGCTGGCTGGAAATGAAATCCAAAGGAAAAGCCATTCGGTGCAACGTTTGGACATCCATCTAGAAGGTCAGTACCGTGTGGGAAACATTGAACAGACACAAGAAGATGTAGCGGACACTGGCCTGAAAGGGTCCACCTTAGAGGCGTACTTTAAACACAACTCTAAACTTCACATAGAAGAAGAGAATGGGAATGAAGTAATCTACTACTTCTACTGGCAGATGCCAGAAAAGTACAAATGGTTAGGCAAAACAAGTGAATGGGTGGTACGACAGCGAAGCTCAAAAACGATTGGAAGGATCCACACTGTGAACTTGGTGGCCCAACCTGAACTTTATCACTTAAGAATGCTCCTCTTCCATACCAAAGATGCCAAAAGTTTTGAAGACCTTAAATTTGTAAATGGGACTGCCTATTCCACTTATAAACAAGCATGCCTAGCAAAAGGCCTTACATATGATGACCAGCAATGGATTGATGGGCTGCGGGAATCCGCTTTGTCAAAGATGCCGAGTGTCATGAGGACACTCTTTTGTCAAATCTTGATTCTCGGATCACCAGAAAACCCTAAACGTCTCTGGGATATGTTTAAGGACGAGTTGGCAGAAGATTTTCTTAGAGAAGCAGAGATTTCTGGAAGCCCTCTAGAAGATTCTTACAACAGAGCATATAGAATCATAGCTTACAAGCTAAATACTGAAGCTACAGAAGGTAATAATCAACTTATAAATATTACTTATTACAAAACTTAAATTTAGTTTATTTTGAGTGGATACCCCTTCAAAATGTATAATATATTTATTTATATTTTATTTTAAATGATAATATCTTTCTCTTAAACTGACAGCGAGTAGGTTAGCCATGCCGATGGTCAATGAATGTTGTCTATTGGTCTACCAAAGTTAAATATCAATCTTTAGTGAATTACTTCAACATATCATACATAATACCATATCAATATTCAATTATTTTAATGTCTTTAAAAGTCATTTCAAAATAATGATCAAAGATGATCTAATACAGTCCTTACTATCCTATATATAATACGAGTAAAGTTTGAATACTTGTCCACTCGATCTGGGAATCGGCCCTAACAAAATCGTTTATATTTACGGAATAACTAAGTTCTGTGCCAAAAATAAGTTCTAGACCAGTGGTATAGCCAGGAAAAATCTATTTTCGCCATAATATGAGTGCAAACTTTTGAAAATTTAACATGGGCCTTATGAGAAAACATTCCGCCATTGTTGTCATTTTGTTTACATTTTAAGACATAACATGACGTTCTGTACCCACGGGCACCTCAGCTTGCCCATGCTATTTGTAGCATATGTTTACACAGACCAAAAGGAAATAACAATGTGTGTATACAGAGCAAAGGAAATTAACATTCAGATTATACCATTGAGCATATTATACTATAACTGAAAAACCAATTTCTGTCAATGTCGAGTGCGGTAGTTAAATTAATGAGAGGATGGAATAATCTTTAATTAGCTTTAACTTATACACCTCCTTTTATATTTATTGGGTAGTAGATTTCTGCTAAATTTATTTCAACTTAACTATTATTTCACGTGCAATTTCACTACATTCCCTATTGTAATGAATCTTCTAATATAAGTCATGCAGTAAATGATCACAACACTCATGAAGGCTTACCGTATTATTGCCCATAAGCTGAATACTGAAGCTACTGAAGGTAATTCTTTCTCATAGTATCAATAACAATAACATACAATTACTTTTGATCAACTGATTCTATGGCTTAAATTTCAATTCTAACATTGGAAGCGCACTAGACTTAGGCTTCACATAAGTTCTAAAATATGAGAAACTAACCCATACTAATTATGTACAGAATTGAAAATGCTAACTTGTTATTAAATTAAATATTTAGCATTTGTTACTGTGACTCATTAGTAGATTACTTGACCATAAACTTTATTAACATTGTGAAACGTTTATATTTTTTAATTTCATTTATGATAATTGTAAAATTAGAGTGTATAATTGTTCAAATTTTATTAAATATAAGTGTGAAGCAAAATAAAAATAAAAAATATGCAATGAATATTATAACAAATTAAAATAAGAGAAAGCATTAGACTAAAATAAATTATACTACATGTTTTAATACTTATGATTTTGTAAAAAGTGAACTCAAAATAATTATTTATTTCAGGCCGAAACTTCCAATTTTGGGTGGAAAACTATGGTATGGATGACATTCAGAATTTTCAAGACGAGGGAAATGAAGAAACCCACAATGTCAGCGAATTAGAAGCCATTGGTCGCAGACAATATAGCAATTTGAATAACGAACAAAAAGACTTTGTTGATGCTGTTATGGAAGCAATAGAAGACCCGATGAGTTGCATCCCCAAGTGTTTTTTCCTCGATGGACCAGGAGGTACAGGGAAGACATACGTGTACAATACCCTCTACCATCTAATTCTTGGAAAAAATCTTAATGTAAAATGCATGGCATATACCGGCATTGCATCAATCTTGCTACCTGAAGGACGTACTACCCATAGGACTTTTGGTCTAAAAGTTCCATTGACTAGCGATTCTAAATCATCAATTCAGCCAGGCACTCAGAAGGCCCAAGAACTGGCAGAAGTAGACGTATTTATGATGGACGAAGCACCAATGCTACCAAAATATGGCCTAAGTTGTATTGACGGACTCCTGCGAAGCTTAGGAAACAGAAACTTGCCTTTTGGAGGAAAAACTATGATCCTAGGAGGAGACTTCCGCCAATGCCTTCCAGTCCAGCCTAGAGCAAATCGATCTGAGCTGATCGACCTTTCTGTAAAACGTTGCAGTATTTGGAAGTTTTTCAAGCTCTTCTCTCTTCATCAAAACATGAGAGTCAATCTCGATGAAAGTGCATTTGCTGGATATCTCCTTCAACTTGGAAATGGAGATTTGCCCACCAACAATGACTGTGAAATAAATATTCCCGATGACATTATTTCAAATGGAAATATTGTTGAACAAATATATGGCGATTGCCTAGCCAACAGAGATTACAATGCTATGAGAGATAGAGCCATCCTTGCACCTTTAAATAGAGATGTTGATAATATCAATAACGAGATCATCCAAATTATCCCTGGACAAGAAACAATTTATAAAAGTTTTGATTCAGTAAAAGATGAACCTGATGGAGCTCTCAAATTCCCAACTGAGTTTTTAAACTCAATTGAAATATCAGATTTACCACCTCATGAACTCCGACTAAAAAACAACGTCGTTATAATGTTACTCAGAAACCTAGACGTGACGGAGGGTTTATGCAATGGCACAAGACTAATTGTCACGGAGTTGTGTCCGAACATTATTAAGGCTAAAATAATTACTGGCAGTCATTCTGGTAGAGATGTACACATTCCAAGAGTCACTCTGGATTCGAGCAAGTGTCAACTCGGATGTTCGCTGCAAAGACATCAGTTTCCAGTTCGACCAGCTTTTGCTATGACCATCCATAAGTCTCAAGGCCAAACCTTTCAGTCTGTTGGTGTTGTGTTAAACAACCCCGTATTCATGCATGGGATGCTCTATGTAGCTTTCTCCAGAGTACGAACAAGAAACTCTTTAAAAGTTGTTTTGCCATCTAGAGACAGAAAATTAACTAAAAACGTTGTTTGGATGGAAATATTCAGATGAACAATATTGAAAATGTTAGTTCATTTTGGTCTATGTAATTAATATTTAAATTTGTACCATAATAACTAGCTTACCTTACTTGAAATTATTTAGTTTGGATTAAATAGTTTGTTGACTTAATTGTCGATAATCTGAAGAATATAGTCAAATTAGAATCTAGAGCAGAGGTAAAATATGTAATTGTATTATATCCTATTTTACCACAGTTGAATGCTTATCACCATTACATTTTTATAGTTTAAAATTGGTTTAAAACTGACTAATTTGAATTCTTATGTGTTTGTTATGTTATTTGTTTTTAGTCTATAAAAAACAATCGTATAAACAATTTGTAGTTTTCATGTTTTTACAATAAATGCAGCCTCAGTCTGTAATATTAATTGTAACTACTGTGATATTTTTCTTTGTTTGTTTAAGAAAACTATTTGGAAAAGTGAATTGAGATGCTTACAGTTCTTGTGTGGAAATCCTTAGAACTTAAATTGCAATATTATAGCATGCCATGTTGTCTATACTCAACTACAATGTAGCCAAATTAGGATGTTTTTATTTTTTTGAAAAATAAATCACAATATTTTATTGTTTAAAGATGGAATAAATTACTATATTAATTTACATGAGAATCATCAATTTTGCTTAAAAAACAAAGTCAACTACAATATTACTATTATAACAGACTGATAAACAATTATGTTTTTGATAGATGACATTGAACAAATATTTCTCTCAGAGTAAATACTAATGATTTCCCGAGCAAAGCTCGGTCCCCAGGTACTCGACTTATAAGACATCAACCACAAAATTAATAACACCACCGCAATACAACGAAAGAGTTTATATTGCATTCATGTATTCATTTTCAACTAGTTTAGTACCTAACATACCCTGCACGTTATGTTACAATTTGAAAATGAATAAAAGCAACACAGAGAAGAATAAACAAGGTGACTGGCTCAGAGCAGAATAGAGCACGAAGAGTATTTCAAATAAACAAGACTTACAGGCTCATGGGTTTTGTTTTATAGGCTCGCAGCCGCTGAATTCAATATTGTAGAGGAAATAGACTGCACTGTATCAAACTGTAAATTCCCCTAACACTCTACCAACGCTAATGTATGGAGATAGTTTGTTGTTGGTACGTATTGAGCGCTTTAAATTAAAACCATTAACTATTTATAGCCTGTTTTTATATTGTATTTGTACACTCCTTAAGTAGGTACCATTATTGTTACAGATATTTCTAGGCTGCACGATTAAAATACTCCCACCGCAGCAAACCTGCAGACTGTAACTACAATAGATGACATCATTGGTAAGAAACGAAATTAAAATTCTGTACATTTGCTTTTAGGCAGGTTTATGAACTTAATAAATTGTTATGAATCCCTGACCAAAATAATAATTTACCATGTAAGTTTACAAAATATATGTAATTTACTTCAAAAATTACACCAAATATATGGTAGGTGCCGAGGTCTCCGCATTCTGGTCCTACGTCGCCGACGATGTTATAGTTCAACATGGCCGAGGTGTTTTTTATACCCTTCAAGGTACGGAAATCTCCTGAAGACTTGTAAAGGTCCCTCAGAACTTCAACATCCTCCAGCCCTCCCACCATCGCCTCAACATCACTAACCTCACGTTCTTCTTCTTCCTCTACCTCCTCTAACATCCACATTTTCTCAATACCTTTTACACTCACTTTAGTGGACGTCTCTGATTCTCTTCCCTTATACTTCCACTCCAATGGCTCACTTTCTTCGCTGTCCGAGGCTGTGACTCTATTCCGCTAAAAACACTCAGTTGCTAAAAGGAGTTTTGCAAACTTACGTGTTTTAAAGTAAGCTACAATTGCGAATCCAATGACGATAACTGTAATGATGAACATTTTTCAATCTTATCTGGTTTTCGCAAATGTAATTGATGTTTCTATAGTTACCCAGCCGATTATTAATGTTTTAGACAACACTATACCTATATTATAATGGTATGGCTAAGATTTTGATTTTGGTTGTATACATATAAGGTCCAGAGTAAAAAATACCCCCGCCGCAACAATCCTGCCGACTAATCGAATTTCCATTTGCCTAAATTATTGATTTTCAATTAAATATATTTAAATATAACAATTTTTAACGAGTGCCTAGGTTTGTCGCTACAGGACAGATATATAGGTAGGTTTGTCGCTACAGACTTTTTTGTAATATTAATATTTTAGTATAAAATAAATAAATTTGCCAAGTTTGATCAAAACATATCCGTAAACAAGTAAACTACAATATTATACAATATTCTCCATAACAATTACATGGGTATTTTAAATTTGCAATTTTTGAAATTTCTCGGTAACAAATAATCATAAAAAAACACTGCCATCCTCATTTATTCAATGATTAACTATACCTAATATCATCATCGCATTAAAATAAGTACCCTAGTGTGTAGGCGTCGTATTAATCCAAACTAATCTTAATACTGTATGTATAATATATGTGCATTTATGAGATTCACACAATACGTGAATAATGTACTAAACTAACTTATACCTTCAATCGATTCCTGTAAACAATTTTACCACATAGCTTTACTGAAAAACGTTAGCTGTCTCTTCAAAATAATACAACGTGTTACTTTATAAAATGTAGGTTTTTATTCATTGCACACGTGATGGGATGAGTGGTTGTGGGCTGAGGAGACAAGAGGCAATCTTTGCATGAATATGAGACGAGGATCGTGGGTTATCTCCTACAAGTTGCACCAGCCTCCGTGCACTACAGTGGAAACGCTGTTACTTTATGATACGGTCCCTTACTACAGTGGAAAAGTTGTTACTTGAGGTCACGATCCCTTACTGCAAATTGTTGATCTTACGGTCCCTTGATTGATGAAAGAGTACGGTCCCTTCCAACGATGGTCCCTTTATGCAGTGGAAATATTGTTAATTGCCAATATTTCCACAAAGGGATTGCAATGGTATTTTCAACGGCATTTTCACAACGGTATATTTCCTGACGGGTCACTAATTCGATGAAAGAGTAAGGCCCCTTCCTACAGTGTCCTTATTGCATTCAAATATTGTTACCTGATGTTACGGCACCTTTCTACAATGAAAATATTATTACAAGTCCTTATACGGTTCCTTACAGTGGGAAAATGTTACTTTATGTTACGTTTTCATTTGTGTTAAAACGATTTTTTACGTTTTATTGGAAATGCTGTACGAAATTTAAATTCAAGGCAACTGATCAAAGCAGTGAAAATGGAGAGATTGCAGTTAAATAAGTGTACCAAATGCAACCGTAGTCCTTAGGCATATTTTTATACATATCTTAGTACATTACGGGTATAGTGCTCGTTTAGTAATCAGGGACCAATTGGACTGTGGGGATAGAAGTAGATTTGTTATGGTTCGAAACTTTACACATATGTCTTTGATGATTGGATTGTAATAACTGGCCATGGCTAAAGATCTATCTGATCTTAGTGTGTAACCAATATATGTCATCTGCCCCTTATCCATCAATCATGTTATACTTAAAAAAACGCACTTAGTGTGGGTCAGGGGTTGTATATTAGTTATACAAGTTTTAGGTATACTGGTATACTAATTAATGGGGAGATAATAAAATTTAACTGATTACAAATATGGAAAGAAATAATATTAAATCGATTCAAGAAACAATGCAAGTAAATTCGTGTATATTTTCACTCCAACGATCACCACCACGCATTCTCTCACCCTCCTTCCAGTTACCCCTTTACATTCTCGGCTGTGTGCTACAGTCTCCCCTCGCAGGTCACAGAAGGGGAAACAATAGGTCAAGGTCACTGTTGTAGGTCACAGAGGGTGTCCTTGTAGTTCTCAATACCTCGGTATGTGTCACTACCATGCACGAAAAATTATTACTAAAACTTGATTTATGTTGACCCAGTTTCAAAGCGTAACAAACGTATAAGTGTATTTCATCGTTCTTATTTTTAATCTTATTTGAATGTAGGTAATAAAATAATATCGTCATACTCAGGACACTCCCGGAGACATAGGTATTGCGGTTGATAATAGACATGATTTGCGGCTTAAATTATAAATGGTGGGCATTTGAAATGCCGAAAATTACTAGTACGTTTTAAAATACTTCATTCAAACAATAACTTACCAATAGAGCGGCAGTAGCCGTATCTATTCCATAACACCTTCATGTGCACCGCACTAAATTTAAAAAAATACTTATAGGCTAGTCAAAATAGGGTCCAACATCAAACTTAAAGCAATAGAAATGAAATATATGGGATTTTGTCAACAAAGGGGTCCAGAACATCATACTAAAAATCGAGAAAATCGAAGTGGCGGAAAGCCGCCATATTGGAAAAAAGCTTCCGCCTTATTGGATTTATGTAAGCTTTTAGTAAAATGGATATAGTTTGACAACTAAGCGTCTTAAAAATCTCCGGTTTGTTTTAATAGCTTTTATATCATTTCAATATTTTTTGTTTAAATGAGACAGCTTTAAATTAAAAAAATACCAAATTTCAAAGATTTTTTTAGTAAAACCTTTAAATTTTTGCTAATATGAACTCAGGTGATATGAAAACACATATTTTGTGGCTGTAAAAATAATCTGCATTAAATTTTGAACAATAATAACCATCACATCAGTTTGCATCTTGCTTTGATGATGGGATATATTATGGAATATATTTGTTATCAGTCTTCAATTTGGAACGCTAGCCGTGACGCGCGCTGCACCGCTACATCTAATCCGGGTGAAATACAATTTGAGGGGGGAAAGATTGCTTTAAGAAAATTTAGACCATTATTTGAAATCATTTATACATGATAATATACAAACAAAAATCCGAAAAAACCGAGCATGGGAACGCTGAAAAAGTAGACGTTTTCAAACATAACAAAATTCAAATTTTCATAATAGACAACTACAGTAGTACTTAGTCAGAGAAATATAGGATATGACCTTAAAACTTTTTTCAATGAAACGTTTTATTTTTTTAGTTTTAGTGTTGGGGTGGCAGAGTGACATACTAAAAGTTATTCAAAGATTGTCCACGGGAAACCCCCTAAAACGACTATGAAAAATGGCAACTTTTCCAAAAATTTACAAATAAAAAAATCCACACCCATTTTTATGAAATTTTTTTGAGGAATTTAGTTGGTACACTGCTGATATTTATTCGTTATTTAGTACCTAATTTTGATAGATAACCCTTTTTTGACCGCCATCTTGGATCGCCATGTTGGATATAAATAAAATATTTTAAAAGTAATGATAGTTTCGTGACACACCATTTTAAACTAGATTTTCACGATGATTTCAATTTTGGAATGCGTTTTTAAATAACATTTTTTGCTTTTAAGATAATTTAAAACAAAAACTTTACCCCATACATTTCTTATAAACGTTTCGTACCTTGAAAATTTTTAAAATTATATTTCTTACATCTCCAGTTATTATTACCACTTGCAGTCCGTTCTAACCTTAAATTATTCAGTGATGTAAGGGCTGTCATTTCATTATTTTGGCTATTGATAATTAAAATTTGAAAGTTTTGAGACGAGCTACAAACCCCAACACAATCTTAAATTGACTTTTTAGGTAATCAGTTTTTATTGAAAGATATATATTTTGGATTACCAATACGTCACCAAGTTATTTATGGTCTGAATGTATTGATTAAATGTTTGGCTTTATTTTTATTGATCACTAAATAAAATCTGACAATTTTAAATTGACTCATGAACCTTCTTTTAAAATTATTTTATTTTATTTTGAAAACTGTCTTTAGTTAAATAGGCTACATATATCCTCAATCTTGAATAACTCCAAAAACGCTTTATAGTCTTAAATAATTCGGCAAAGTATTGACTCTTATTTTAGCTATGGATTACGTATTTATTTATTTAGAATTGAGGAAACGTCTTTAACTGAAGACAATTCGCAAAATAAAAATTATTTAATCCATACCTAAAAAAGAGAAGTATGTATGTATGTATGTGTCCTATAGACTCCGAAACCGCTAGACAGATTATAGTGAAACTTCCAGATATTATTCAAGGATAGTGTGTGTGAAGTTTGGTGCAGATCCGTCATAAGGGCTCCGCCCCAGACGGGTTTTAAGGGGTCGATTGTCAGACTTTTGGAACTACAATTCATACAATAAATATAATTTAAAAGCTGTTTGTTTACTTTCGCCAACTGCTTTGTAGCTTGAATAATCACAACATTCTGTTTTACTCATGATTTGAAATAGTGCCACACTGTTTTCACAGAATGCAGCACAGAAAACTATTTTACTTTTTGATAAGTCCATATATATTAAACCATTGACTAAAACCTAAACACAGCATACCAGTGCACTGAACAACGTTTGAATTCTCCAGTGTTAAATATGTAAACATACAAAACCTTTATCAAAGTATTATAAAGATTAAAAGGATAGCAATACCTAAATAACTTTATCCTTTGTTCTGTACCCACGCAATCTAACATAAATTATTAAGTGAAAAATAATCGTGTGAGCTATGTCAGGTATTCAAATGCCTCCCGATTTGTCATTAACCCACCACATTACTGTCATTAAAAGAAGAGCTCAAATAATACTAATGCGAAACTTAAATCCACGGATGCTGTGCAACGGAAACAGACTTACGATTAAAAACATTACACTAAATCTGATTCAAACAACAATCATCAGTAGTAAGTTTAAACGAGAAATAGTCTTAATCCCTAGAATACCGATGATTTCATCTGAATTACCCTTTGAATTGAAGCGACTATAATTTCCTTTCGTCTTTTTTTCGCAGTCATTATTATAAGACTCAAGGGCAATCGCTGACTGTCGCCGGTTTAACTGTAGAAAATGTATGCTTTACACACGGACAGGGTTATGTTGCGTGCTCTCGAGGTAGTAGGTACGCCTAAAAGACTTATATATCTATAAACCAAATGAAAAAAAAAACATAGTTTATCCACTGGCAATTAAAAGAACACAATTCTATTTTTGTTTTTGGTATACGTTTTTATTATTTATCGTAAAGAAGAAAAAATTAAATTTAAAATAATAGTTATTAGCACAGCAACGCGCGCTGGATAACTGCTAATTTTAAATAAAAGTCCATGTCTCATTTTAAATTTGTCAGATTTTATTTAGTAAGTAATAAAATGAAAGCCAATAATTTACTGGGTAATTTAAGACCAGAAAGAACTTGGTGACGTTTTATATGAAGATAATAAGTGAATATTTATATCTCGTGTTGTTAATACAACCCGAGATATAAACGTTTTAATAACGTCTTATTTCTAAAAAGGTCAATTTCATATTGTGTTGTGGTTTGTAGCTCGTCTCAAAATTTTCTGATTTTAATTATCAATAGCCCAAATAATTAAATGACAGCCCTTACATCACTGAATAGTTTAAGGCTAGAACGGACTGCAAGCGTTAATAATAACTGGAGATGTAAGAAATGTCATAAAAAAAATTCCAAGTACGAAACGTTCATAAGAAATGTAAGGGGTCTTTTGAAAACTAAAAAGGATATCTAAAAAAATATTCTAGAATTGAAATCATCGTAAAAATCTAGTTTAAATTGATGTGTCACAAAACTATCATTACATTTAAAATATTTTATTTATATCCAAAATGTCATTCCAAGATGGCGGTCAAAAAAGGATTATCCATCGAAATTAGGAACTAGAAAATGAATAAGTATCAGCAGTGGTACCAAGTCAATTTCTCGAAAAATGTTCATAAAATGCACGTGGTTTTTTTTTAATTTGTCAATTTTGAGAAAAGCCGCCATTTTTAATAGTCGTATAGGGGTTTTCGGTGGACTCTTTTTTTAATAACTTTTAGTATGTCACTCTGCAAACCCAACACTAAAAGTAAAACTATAAAACGTAACATTGAAACAATTGTAAGGTAATTTCTTATATTTCTCTGACTACTACTGTAATTGTCTATTATGAAAAATTGAATTTTGTTATGTTTGAAAACGTCTACTTTTTCTGTGTTCCCATGCTCGGATTTTGTCGGAGTTTTGTTAGTATATTATCCTGTATGAATGATTTCAAAATATGGCTTAAATTTTCCCAAGTAATTATTCCCACCTCAAAGTGTATTTCACCCGGATTAGATGTAGCGGTGCAGCGCCCGTCACGGCTAGCGTTCCAAGTTGAAGACTGATAAGAAAATATATCCCATAATATATCCCATCATCAAAGCAAGATACAAACTGATGTGATTGTTATTATTGTTCAAAATTAAATGCAGATTTTTTTAATTGCCACAAAATATGTATGTGAATATCACCCGAGTTTGTATTTGCAAAATATTTATGGTTTTACAAAAAAAATCTTTGAAATTTGCTATTTTTTGAATTTAAAGCTGTCTCATTTAAACAAAAAATAATTATAATAATATAAAAGTTGTTGTTATCTTAAAGTAGACTTAATGAGGAAGATATTAAAACAAACCGGAGATTTTTAAGACGCTTAGTTGTCAAACTATATCTATTTTACTAAAAGCTTACATAAATCCAATATGGCGGAAGCTTTTTTCCAATATGGCGGCTTTCCGCCACTTCGATTTTTCTCGATTTTTAGTACGATGTTCTGGACCCCTTTGTTGACAAAATCCCATATATTTCATTTCTATTGCTTTAAGTTTGATGTTTGGCTTATTTTGACTCTAGATTGACTAGCCTATTAGGCCTACTTAATTTGTATCTTTCAGTATCATGTGAGTTTGGTTCTACGATTACATAGTGTACAATAGTATTTGTTATTGGATCACATAATTAATTGTTAAACTGTGTATAACAATAAATAAGTATTTTTATTTTTATTTTATGCGTTTACTAATTTGAAGGTGGACTAAAGGTTTACTAATTTGAAGGTTTACTAATGTTTGGTCCAGAGAAAGGTGGATTCCAAGCCCACTCGCCATTCTTTTGTAACTGGGCTCTGAACCAAGCGCCGCTATAAAAAACGACGATATAAACAACTCAGTTTCTCAGTAGTTCTTTACATCGTTGTATCAAACGACAGGTCAACAATTGATAACAACAAGACCAACAGCTTGCACTTCTAACCTCTCCTTGCATAATACCTTAAAATATCATACCAAAGAATGAAATGTAAATACGGGCTATCTCTTCGGAAATAAATAATTGAAATTTTAATTTTAAAACCTAAGTTTCTCCCTGACTTTCTCGTCACAATTTATCACAGAAGCCACACAGGTTGGCGACACTTTGTCATCAGTGCAACACGTGGAAGTGGCGTGCGTCTATATACATATCTCTGGCCATCAATCTTGGCTCGTCCACTGCTCGTACTCTACCACGAGCACGCATTCTCTCCACTCGAAAAAAGAACTTTGAAATATTTTGTTAATATTCCATTGGTTTAAAATTCGACTACTCCATGGTGGGTTAGAATTTTAAAGAAATCAAAAAGTTTGGAATCGTGAAAATGTATTTAAAACATGTTTTAATCGTTTTCATGATGCGCGATTACTCTAGGCCTACTACTAATAGGCACCTTGAAAGAAAAACCACGCCAATATGTTTTTAAACATTCGTTCGCATTTCGTTGTTTAACAACTGCTCAACCACTAGTACGTATTTTGTAAAAAAAAAAAAAAATGGTACAAACGTGCTTAATATTACTTTTATTATTATTATATTTACGACTAATCTACCACTCGTATTAAAAAAAAAATTATCTCCAAATTGTGTCCAATAGCCAGTGTATGGTTAAAAACTGTTAAGTTACCCGTATTCGTTTTTCCCGTTCCAAAATCAACCAATAAATGGTGGTTATTTACTTCTATGGATTTTTAAAAGAATTTCAACTAAATCCTGTAGTTAAAATATGTTTAAAGAACTGTCGAAAACCAAGGAGGCTTCTTTCAACATAAATCTCTAGAACGGCTGATGTAACTAAAATGTACCGTGAGAAATAAACTGCCCAGTGAAGGTGCAGAAACACATCGCCTGCCTGACACCTCTATCGACCTGAGGCGGGCGAAAACACCGCTCAACGAGTGTTAAACGTCCTATTAGCCGTGAGCAACATAGTGTCTCTAAAAAAGCTTTTAGTTCTTCTACTTATAACACGTTTCAAGCTAAAATTGATAGACGAAAACATATTTCTTCCCTCCTAGGATATTGTGAACGTAACCTCAAGTATC
>NW_026543224.1:0-42115 GCF_028750875.1 Macrosteles quadrilineatus | reverse complement strand
ACAATTGTACAACCTTGTACACACTTGTACAACCTTGTACAAACTTGTACACAATTGTACACACTTTTACATCCTTGTACACATTTGTACACCATTGTACACACTTGTACAACCTTGTACAACCTTGTACAAACCTGTACACCCTTGTACACACTTGTACAAGCTTGTACACGATTGTACACCCTTGTACACACTTGTGCACCCTTGTACAAACTTGTACATCCTTGTACACACTTGTACAACCTTGTACAAACTTGTACAAACTTGTACAAACTTTTACAAACTTGTACATCCTTGTACACGATTGTACACCCTTGTACACACTTGTACAACCTTGTACACACTTGTACAACCTGATACACAATTGTACAACCTTGTACACACTTGTACAACCTTGTACACACTTGTACAGCCTTGTACACAATTGTACAACCTTGTACACACTTGTACAGCCTTGTACACACTTGTACAGCCTTGTACAAAATTGTACAGCCTTGTACACAATTGTACAACCTTGTACACACTTGTACAACCTTGTACACCCTTGTACAAACTTTTACACATCGTACACACTTGTACACCCTTGTACAAACTTGTACATCCTTGTACACACTTGTACAACCTTGTACACACTTGTACAACCTTGTACACACTTGTACAGCCTTGTACACAATTGTACAACCTTGTACACAGTTGTACAGCCTTGTACACAATTGTACAACCTTGTACACACTTGTACAACCTTGTACACCCTTGTACACACTTTTACTTATCGTACACACTTGTACACCCTTGTACAAACTTGTACATCCTTGTACACACTTGTACAACCTTGTACAAACTTGTACAAACTTGTACATCCTTGTACACGATTTTACACCCTTGTACACACTTGTACAACCTTGTAAAAACTTGTACAACCTTGTACACACTTGTACACCCTTGTACACACTTGTACAACCTTGTACACACTTGTACAACCTTGTACACACTTGTACAACCTTGTACACACTTGTACAACCTTGTACACACTTGTACAACCTTGTACACACTTGTACAACCTTGTACACACTTGTACAACCTTGTACACACTTGTACAACCTTGTACACACTTGTACAACCTTGTACACACTTGTACAACCTTGTACACACTTGTACAACCTTGTACACACTTGTACAACCTTGTACACACTTGTACAACCATGTAAAAACTTGTACAACCTTGTACACACTTGTACACCCTTGTACACACTTGTACAAGCTTGTACACACTTGTACAACCTTGTACACACTTGTACACCCTTGTACACACTTGTACAACCTTGTACAAACCTGTACACCCTTGTACACACTTGTACAAGCTTGTACACACTTGTACAAGCTTGTACACACTTGTACAAGCTTGTACACACTTGTACACCTTTGTTCAAACTTGTGCACCCTTGTACACTTTTGTACACCCTTGTACACATTTGTACAACCTTGTACAAACTTGTACACACTTGTACAAACTTGTACACACTTGTACAACCTTGTACAAACTTGTACAACCTTGTACACACTTGTACAAGCTTGTACACACTTGTACAAGTTGTACACACTTGTACAACCTTGTACACACTTGTACAACCTTGTACACACTTGTACAACCTTGTACACACTTGTACAACCTTGTACACAATTGTAAAACCTTGTACACACTTGTACAACCTTGTACAAACTTGTACACACTTGTACAAACTTTTACATCCTTGTACACATTTGTACACCCTTGTACACACTTGTACAACCTTGTACAAACCTGTACACCCTTGTACACACTTGTACAAGCTTGTACACGATTGTACACCCTTGTACACACTTGTGCACCCTTGTACACACTTGTACAACCTTGTACACACTTGTACAACCTGACACACAATTGTACAACCTTGTACACACTTGTACAACCTTGTACACACTTGTACAACCTTGTACACACTTGTACAACCTTGTACACACTTGTACAACCTTGTACACACTTGTACAACCTTGTACACACTTGTACAGCCTTGTACACAATTGTACAACCTTGTACACACTTGTACAACCTTGTACACACTTGTACAACCTTGTACACAATTGTACAGCCTTGTACACAATTGTACAACCTTGTACACACTTGTACAGCCTTGTACACACTTGTACAGACTTGTACAAAATTGTACAGCCTTGTACACAATTGTACAACCTTGTACACACTTGTACAACCTTGTACACCCTTGTACAAACTTGTACATCCTTGTACACGATTGTACACACTTGTACAAACTTGTATATCCTTGTACACACTTGTACAACCTGATACACAATTGTACAACCTTGTACACACTTGTACAACCTTGTACACACTTGTACAACCTTGTACACACTTGTACAACCTTGTACACACTTCTACAACCTTGTACGCACTTGTACAACCTTGTACGCACTTGTACAACCTTGTACACACTTGTACAGCCTTCTACACAATTGTACAACCTTGTACACACTTGTACAACCTTGTACACACTTGTACAACCTTGTACACAATTGTACAGCCTTGTACACACTTGTACAACCTTGTACACACTTGTACAGCCTTGTACAAAATTGTACAACCTTGTACACACTTGTACAGCCTTGTACACAATTGTACAACCTTGTACACACTTGTACAACCTTGTACACCCTTGTACAAACTTTTACACATCGTACACACTTGTACACCCTTGTACAAACTTGTACATCCTTGTACACACTTGTACAACCTTGTACACACTTGTACAATCTTGTACACACTTGTACAGCCTTGTACACAATTGTACAACTTTGTACACACTTGTACAGCCTTGTACACAATTGTACAACCTTGTACAAACTTGTACAACCTTGTACACCCTTGTACACACTTTTACTTATCGTACACACTTGTACACCCTTGTACAAACTTGTACATCCTTGTACACACTTGTACAACCTTGTACAAACTTGTACAAACTTGTACATCCTTGTACACGATTTTACCGCCTTGTACACACTTGTACAACCTTGTAAAAACTTGTACAACCTTGTACACACTTGTACACCCTTGTACACACTTGTACAAGCTTGTACACACTTGTACAACCTTGTACACACTTGTACACCCTTGTACACACATGTACAACCTTGTACACAACTTGTATAACCTTGTACACACTTGTACAACCTTGTAAAACTTGTACACCCTTGTACAAACTTGTACACCCCTGTACACACTTGTACACATTTGTACACACTTGTACACCCTTGTACACACTTGTACAACCTTGTACAAACTTATACAATCTTGTACACACTTGTACAACCCAGTACACAACTTGTACAACCTTGTACACACTTGTACAACCTTGTAAAACTTGTACACAGTTGTACAAACTTGTACACCCCTGTACACACTTGTACACATTTGTACACACTTGTACACCCTTGTACACACTTGTACAACCTTGTACAATCTTATACAATCTTGTACACACTTGTACAACCCAGTACACAATTTTACAATCTTGTACAAACTTGTACATCCTTGTACACGATTGTACACACTTGTACAACATTGTACACACTTGTACAACCTTGTACACAATTGTACAACCTTGTACACACTTGTACAACCTTGTACACACTTGCACAACTTTGTACACACTTGTACAGTCTTGTACACAATTGTACAACCTTGTACACACTTGTACAACCTTGTACACACTTGTACAACCTTGTACACAATTGTACAGCCTTGTACACACTTTTACAACCTTGTACACACTTGTACAGCCTTGTACACAATTGTACAACCTTGTACACACTTGTACAACCTTGTACACACTTGTACAACCTTGTACACAATTGTACAGCCTTGTACACACTTGTACAACCTTGTACACACTTGTACAACCTTGTTAAAACTTGTACACCCTTGTACACACTTGTACAACCTTGTACAAACTTGTACACACTTGTACAGCCTTGTACACAATTGTACAACCTTGTACACACTTGTACAACCATGTACACAATTGTACAACCTCGTACACACTTGAACAACCTTGTACACACTTGTACAACCTTGTACACACTTGTACAACCTTGTACACACTTGTACAACCTTGTACACACTTGTACAACCTTTTACACACTTGTACAGCCTTGTACACAATTGTACAACCTTGTACACACTTGTACAGCCTTGTACACAATTGTACAACCTTGTACACACTTGTACTACCTTGTACACACTTGTACAACCTTGTACACAATTGTAGAGCCTTGTACACACTTGTACAACCTTGTACACACTTGTACAGCCTTGTACAAAATTGTACAACCTTGTACACACTTGTACAGCCTTGTACACAATTGTACAACCTTGTACACACTTGTACAAACTTGTACACCCTTGTACAAACTTTTACACTTCGTACACACTTGTACAGCTCTTGTACAAACTTGTACATCCTTGTACACACTTGTACAACCTTGTACACACTTGTACATCCTTGTACACAATTGTACACCCTTGTACACACTTGTACAACCTTGTACACACTTGTACAACCTTGAACACACTTGTACAGCCTTGTACACAATTGTACAACCTTGTACACACTTGTACAACCTTGTACACACTTGTACAACCTTGTACACAATTGTACAGCCTTGTACACACTTGTACAACCTTGTACACACTTGTACAGCCTTGTACACAATTGTACAACCTTGTACACACTTGTACAACCTTGTACACACTTGTACAACCTTGTACACAATTGTACAGCCTTGTACACACTTGTACAACCTTGTACACACTTGTACAACCTTGTAAAAACTTGTACACAATGTACACACTTGTACAACCTTGTACAACCTTGTACACACTTGTACAGCCTTGTACAACCTTGTACAACCTTGTACACACTTGTACAGCCTTGTAAAAACTTGTACACCCTTGTACACACATGTACAACCTTGTACACAACTTGTACAACCTTGTACACACTTGTACAACCTTGTAAAACTTGTACACATTTGTACACACTTGTACACCCTTGTACACACTTGTACATCCTTGTACAAACTTATACAATCTTGTACACACTTGTACAACCCAGTACACACTTGTACAATCTTGTACAAACTTGTACTCCCTTGTACAAACTTGTACATCCTTGTACACACTTGTACAACCTTGTACAAACTTGTACATCCTTGTACACACTTGTACAACCTTGTACAAACTTGTACAAACTTGTACAAACTTGTACATCCTTGTACACGATTGTACACCCTTGTACACACTTGTACAACCTTGTACACACTTGTACAACCTTGTACACACTTGTACAACCTGACACACAATTGTACAACCTTGTACACACTTGTACAACCTTGTACACACTTGTACAACCTTGTACACACTTGTACAACCTTGTACACACTTGTACAACCTTGTACACACTTGTACAACCTTGTACACACTTGTACAGCCTTGTACACAATTGTACAACCTTGTACACACTTGTACAACCTTGTACACACTTGTACAACCTTGTACACAATTGTACAGCCTTGTACACAATTGTACAACCTTGTACACACTTGTACAGCCTTGTACAAAATTGTACAGCCTTGTACACAATTGTACAACCTTGTACACACTTGTACAACCTTGTACACCCTTGTACAAACTTTTACACATCGTACACACTTGTACACCCTTGTACAAACTTGTACATCCTTGTACACACTTGTACAACCTTATACACACTTGTACAACCTTGTACACACTTGTACAGCCTTGTACACAATTGTACAACCTTGTACACAGTTGTACAGCCTTGTACACAATTGTACAACCTTGTACACACTTGTACAACCTTGTACACCCTTGTACAAACTTTTACACATCGTACACACTTGTACACCCTTGTACAAACTTGTACATCCTTGTACACACTTGTACAACCTTGTACACACTTGTACAACCTTGTACACACTTGTACAGCCTTGTACACAATTGTACAACCTTGTACACAGTTGTACAGCCTTGTACACAATTGTACAGCCTTGTACACAATTGTACAACCTTGTACACACTTGTACAGCCTTGTAAAAATTGTACAGCCTTGTACACACTTGTACAACCTTGTACACACTTGTACAGCCTTGTACACACTTGTAAAGCCTTGTACACAATTGTACAGCCTTGTACACAATTGTACAACCTTGTACACACTTGTACAACCTTGTACACCCTTGTACAAACTTTTACACATCGTACACACTTGTACACCCTTGTACAAACTTGTACATCCTTGTAAACACTTGTACAACCTTGTACACACTTGTACAACCTTGTACACACTTGTACAGCCTTGTACACAATTGTACAACCTTGTACACAGTTGTACAGCCTTGTACACAATTGTACAACCTTGTACACATTGGAAACCTTGTAAACCCTTGTACACACTTTTACTTATCGTACACACTTGTACACCCTTGTACAAACTTGTACATCCTTGTACACACTTGTACAACCTTGTACAAACTTGTACAAACTTGTACATCCTTGTACACGATTTTACACCCTTGTACACACTTGTACAACCTTGTAAAAACTTGTACAACCTTGTACACACTTGTACAACCTTGTACACACTTGTACAACCTTGTACACACTTGTACAACCTTGTACACACTTGTACAACCTTGTACACACTTGTACAACCTTGTACACACTTGTACAGCCTTGTACACAATTGTACAACCTTGTACACACTTGTACAACCTTGTACACACTTGTACAACCTTGTACACAATTGTACAGCCTTGTACACAATTGTACAACCTTGTACACACTTGTACAGCCTTGTACACACTTGTACAGCCTTGTACAAAATTGTACAGCCTTGTACACAATTGTACAACCTTGTACACACTTGTACAACCTTGTACACCCTTGTACAAACTTTTACACATCGTACACACTTGTACACCCTTGTACAAACTTGTACATCCTTGTACACACTTGTACAACCTTGTACACATTTGTACAACCTTGTACACACTTGTACAGCCTTGTACACAATTGTACAACCTTGTACACAGTTGTACAGCCTTGTACACAATTGTACAACCTTGTACACACTTGTACAACCTTGTACACCCTTGTACACACTTTTACTTATCGTACACACTTGTACACCCTTGTACAAACTTGTACATCCTTGTACACACTTGTACAACCTTGTACAAACTTGTACAAACTTGTACATCCTTGTACACGATTTTACACCCTTGTACACACTTGTACAACCTTGTAAAAACTTGTACAACCTTGTACACACTTGTACACCCTTGTACACACTTGTACAACCTTGTACACACTTGTACAACCTTGTACACACTTGTACAACCTTGTACACACTTGTACAACCTTGTACACACTTGTACAACCTTGTACACACTTGTACAACCTTGTACACACTTGTACAACCTTGTACACACTTGTACAACCTTGTACACACTTGTACAACCTTGTACACACTTGTACAACCTTGTACACACTTGTACAACCTTGTACAACCTTGTACACACTTGTACAACCATGTAAAAACTTGTACAACCTTGTACACACTTGTACACCCTTGTACACACTTGTACAAGCTTGTACACACTTGTACAACCTTGTACACACTTGTACACCCTTGTACACACTTGTACAAGCTTGTACACACTTGTACAACCTTGTACACACTTGTACACCCTTGTACACACTTGTACAACCTTGTACACACTTGTACACCCTTGTACACACTTGTACATGCTTGTACACACTTGTACAAGCTTGTATACACTTGTACACCTTTGTTCAAACTTGTGCACCCTTGTACACTTTTGTACACCCTTGTACACATTTGTACAACCTTGTACACTCTTGTACAACCTTGTACACACTTGTACAACCTTGTACACACTTGTACAACCTTGTACAACCTTGTACACACTTGTACAACCATGTAAAAACTTGTACAACCTTGTACACACTTGTACACCCTTGTACACACTTGTACAAGCTTGTACACACTTGTACAACCTTGTACACACTTGTACACCCTTGTACACACTTGTACAAGCTTGAACACAATTGTACAACCTTGTACACACTTGTACAACCTTGTACACACTTGTACAACCTTGTACACACTTGTACAACCTTGTAAAACTTGTACACATTTGTACACACTTGTACTCCCTTGTACACACTTGTACAACCTTGTACAAACTTATACAATCTTGTACACACTTGTACAACCCAGTACACACTTGTACAATCTTGTACAAACTTGTACTCCCTTGTACAAACTTGTACATCCTTGTACACACTTGTACAACCTTGTACAAACTTGTACAAACTTGTACAAACTTGTACATCCTTGTACACGATTGTACACCCTTGTACACACTTGTACAACCTTGTACACACTTGTACAACCTGACACACAATTGTACAACCTTGTACACACTTGTACAGACTTGTACACACTTGTACAACCTTGGACACACTTGTACAACCTTGTACACACTTGTACAACCTTGTACACACTTGTACAACCTTGTACACACTTGTACAGCCTTGTACACAATTGTACAACCTTGTACACACTTGTACAACCTTGTACACACTTGTACAACCTTGTACACAATTGTACAGCCTTGTACACAATTGTACAACCTTGTACACACTTGTACAGCCTTGTACAAAATTGTACAGCCTTGTACACAATTGTACAACCTTGTACACACTTGTACAACCTTGTACACCCTTGTACAAACTTTTACACATCGTACACACTTGTACACCCTTGTACTAACTTGTACATCCTTGTACACACTTGTACAACCTTGTACACACTTGTACAACCTTGTACACACCTGTACAGCCTTGTACACAATTGTACAACCTTGTACACAGTTGTACAGCCTTGTACACAATTGTAAAACCTTGTACATACTTGTACAACCTTGTACACCCTTGTACAAACTTTTACACATCGTACACACTTGTACACCCTTGTACAAACTTGTACATCCTTGTACACACTTGTACAACCTTGTACACACTTGTACAACCTTGTACACACTTGTACAGCCTTGTACACAATTGTACAACCTTGTACACAGTTGTACAGCCTTGTACACAATTGTACAACCTTGTACACACTTGTACAACCTTGTACACACTTGTACAGCCTTGTACACACTTGAACAGCCTTGTACAAAATTGTACAGCCTTGTACACAATTGTACAACCTTGTACACACTTGTACAACCTTGTACACCCTTGTACAAACTTTTACACATCGTACACACTTGTACACCCTTGTACAAACTTGTACATCCTTGTACACACTTGTACAACCTTGTACACACTTGTACAACCTTGTACACACTTGTACACCCTTGTACACACTTGTACAACCTTGTAAAAACTTGTACAACCTTGTACACACTTGTACAACCTTGTACACACTTGTACAACCTTGTACACACTTGTACAACCTTGTACACACTTGTACAACCTTGTACACACTTGTACAACCTTGTACACACTTGTACAGCCTTGTACACAATTGTACAACCTTGTACTCACTTGTACAACCTTGTACACAATTGTACAGCCTTGTACACAATTGTACAACCTTGTACACACTTGTACAGCCTTGTACACACTTGTACAGCCTTGTACAAAATTGTACAGCCTTGTACACAATTGTACAACCTTGTACACACTTGTACAACCTTGTACACCCTTGTACAAACTTTTACACATCGTACACACTTGTACACCCTTGTACAAACTTGTACATCCTTGTACACACTTGTACAACCTTGTACACATTTGTACAACCTTGTACACACTTGTACAGCCTTGTACACAATTGTACAACCTTGTACACAGTTGTACAGCCTTGTACACAATTGTACAACCTTGTACACACTTGTACAACCTTGTACACCCTTGTACACACTTTTACTTATCGTACACACTTGTACACCCTTGTACAAACTTGTACATCCTTGTACACACTTGTACAACCTTGTACAAACTTGTACAAACTTGTACATCCTTGTACACGATTTTACACCCTTGTACACACTTGTACAACCTTGTAAAAACTTGTACAACCTTGTACACACTTGTACACCCTTGTACACACTTGTACAACCTTGTACACACTTGTACAACCTTGTACACACTTGTACAACCTTGTACACACTTGTACAACCTTGTACACACTTGTACAACCTTGTACACACTTGTACAACCTTGTACACACTTGTACAACCTTGTACACACTTGTACAACCTTGTACACACTTGTACAACCTTGTACAACCTTGTACACACTTGTACAACCATGTAAAAACTTGTACAACCTTGTACACACTTGTACACCCTTGTACACACTTGTACAAGCTTGTACACACTTGTACAACCTTGTACACACTTGTACACCCTTGTACACACTTGTACAAGCTTGTACACACTTGTACAACCTTGTACACACTTGTACACCCTTGTACACACTTGTACAACCTTGTACAAACCTGTACACCCTTGTACACACTTGTACATGCTTGTACACACTTGTACAAGCTTGTATACACTTGTACACCTTTGTTCAAACTTGTGCACCCTTGTACACTTTTGTACACCCTTGTACACATTTGTACAACCTTGTACACTCTTGTACAACCTTGTACACACTTGTACAACCTTGTACACACTTGTACAACCTTGTACAACCTTGTACACACTTGTACAACCATGTAAAAACTTGTACAACCTTGTACACACTTGTACACCCTTGTACACACTTGTACAAGCTTGTACACACTTGTACAACCTTGTACACACTTGTACACCCTTGTACACACTTGTACAAGCTTGTACACACTTGTACAACCTTGTACACACTTGTACAACCTTGTACACACTTGTACAACCTTGTACACACTTGTACAACCTTGTAAAACTTGTACACATTTGTACACACTTGTACTCCCTTGTACACACTTGTACAACCTTGTACAAACTTATACAATCTTGTACACACTTGTACAACCCAGTACACACTTGTACAATCTTGTACAAACTTGTACTCCCTTGTACAAACTTGTACATCCTTGTACACACTTGTACAACCTTGTACAAACTTGTACAAACTTGTACAAACTTGTACATCCTTGTACACGATTGTACACCCTTGTACACACTTGTACAACCTTGTACACACTTGTACAACCTGACACACAATTGTACAACCTTGTACACACTTGTACAGACTTGTACACACTTGTACAACCTTGGACACACTTGTACAACCTTGTACACACTTGTACAACCTTGTACACACTTGTACAACCTTGTACACACTTGTACAGCCTTGTACACAATTGTACAACCTTGTACACACTTGTACAACCTTGTACACACTTGTACACCCTGTACACAATTGTACAGCCTTGTACACAATTGTACAACCTTGTACACACTTGTACAGCCTTGTACAAAATTGTACAGCCTTGTACACAATTGTACAACCTTGTACACACTTGTACAACCTTGTACACCCTTGTACAAACTTTTACACATCGTACACACTTGTACACCCTTGTACAAACTTGTACATCCTTGTACACACTTGTACAACCTTGTACACACTTGTACAACCTTGTACACACTTGTACAGCCTTGTACACAATTGTACAACCTTGTACACAGTTGTACAGCCTTGTACACAATTGTAAAACCTTGTACATACTTGTACAACCTTGTACACCCTTGTACAAACTTTTACACATCGTACACACTTGTACACCCTTGTACAAACTTGTACATCCTTGTACACACTTGTACAACCTTGTACACACTTGTACAACCTTGTACACACTTGTACAGCCTTGTACACAATTGTACAACCTTGTACACAGTTGTACAGCCTTGTACACAATTGTACAACCTTGTACACACTTGTACAACCTTGTACACACTTGTACAGCCTTGTACACACTTGAACAGCCTTGTACAAAATTGTACAGCCTTGTACACAATTGTACAACCTTGTACACACTTGTACAACCTTGTACACCCTTGTACAAACTTTTACACATCGTACACACTTGTACACCCTTGTACAAACTTGTACATCCTTGTACACACTTGTACAACCTTGTACACACTTGTACAACCTTGTACACACTTGTACAGCCTTGTACACAATTGTACAACCTTGTACACAGTTGTACAGCCTTGTACACAATTGTACAACCTTGTACACACTTGTACAACCTTGTACACCCTTGTACACACTTTTACTTATCGTACACACTTGTACACCCTTGTACAAACTTGTACATCCTTGTACACACATGTACAACCTTGTACAAACTTGTACAAACTTGTACATCCTTGTACACGATTTTACACCCTTGTACACACTTGTACAACCTTGTAAAAACTTGTACAACCTTGTACACACTTGTACAACCTTGTACACACTTGTACAACCTTGTACACAATTGTACAGCCTTGTACACAATTGTACAACCTTGTACACACTTGTACAGCCTTGTACACACTTGTACAGCCTTGTACAAAATTGTACAGCCTTGTACACAATTGTACAACCTTGTACACACTTGTACAACCTTGTACACCCTTGTACAAACTTTTACACATCGTACACACTTGTACACCCTTGTACAAACTTGTACATCCTTGTACACACTTGTACAACCTTGTACACACTTGTACAACCTTGTACACACTTGTACAGCCTTGTACACAATTGTACAACCTTGTACACAGTTGTACAGCCTTGTACACAATTTTACAACCTTGTACACACTTGTACAACCTTGTACACCCTTGTACACACTTTTACTTATCGTAAACACTTGTACACCCTTGTACAAACTTGTACATCCTTGTACACACTTGTACAACCTTGTACAAACTTGTACAAACTTGTACATCCTTGTACACGATTTTACACCCTTGTACACACTTGTACAACCTTGTAAAAACTTGTACAACCTTGTACACACTTGTACACCCTTGTACACACTTGTACAACCTTGTACACACTTGTACAACCTTGTACACACTTGTACAACCTTGTACACACTTGTACAACCTTGTACACACTTGTACAACCTTGTACACCCTTGTACACACTTTTACTTATCGTACACACTTGTACACCCTTGTACAAACTTGTACATCCTTGTACACACTTGTACAACCTTGTACAAACTTGTACAAACTTGTACATCCTTGTACACGATTTTACACCCTTGTACACACTTGTACAACCTTGTAAAAACTTGTACAACCTTGTACACACTTGTACACCCTTGTACACACTTGTACAACCTTGTACACACTTGTACAACCTTGTACACACTTATACAACCTTGTACACACCTGTACAACCTTGTACACACTTGTACAACCTTGTACACACTTGTACAACATTGTACACACTTGTACAACCTTGTACACACTTGTACAACCTTGTACACACTTGTACAACCTTGTACACACTTGTACAACCTTGTACACACTTGTACAACCTTGTACACACTTGTACAACCTTGTACACACTTGTACAACCTTGTACACTCTTGTACAACCTTGTACACACTTGTACAACCTTGTACAACCTTGTACACACTTGTACAACCATGTAAAAACTTGTACAACCTTGTACACACTTGTACACCCTTGTATACACTTGTACAAGCTTGTACACACTTGTACAACCTTGTACACACTTGTACACCCTTGTACACACTTGTACAAGCTTGTACACACTTGTACAACCTTGTACACACTTGTACACCCTTGTACACACTTGTACAACCTTGTACAAACCTGTACACCCTTGTACACACTTGTACATGCTTGTACACACTTGTACATGCTT
This sequence comes from Macrosteles quadrilineatus, assembly GCF_028750875.1. NCBI lineage: Eukaryota > Metazoa > Arthropoda > Insecta > Hemiptera > Cicadellidae > Macrosteles > Macrosteles quadrilineatus. The sequence goes on along the minus strand of NW_026543224.1, from coordinate 28,059 downwards.
GTACACACTTGTACAAGCTTGTATACACTTGTACACCTTTGTTCAAACTTGTGCACCCTTGTACACTTTTGTACACCCTTGTACACATTTGTACAACCTTGTACACTCTTGTACAACCTTGTACACACTTGTACAACCTTGTACACACTTGTACAACCTTGTACAACCTTGTACACACTTGTACAACCATGTAAAAACTTGTACAACCTTGTACACATTTGTACACCCTTGTACACACTTGTACAAGCTTGTGCACACTTGTACAACCTTGTACACACTTGTACACCCTTGTACACACTTGTACAAGCTTGTACACACTTGTACAACCTTGTACACACTTGTACAACCTTGTACACACTTGTACAACCTTGTAAAACTTGTACACATTTGTACACACTTGTACTCCCTTGTACACACTTGTACAACCTTGTACAAACTTATACAATCTTGTACACACTTGTACAACCCAGTACACACTTGTACAATCTTGTACAAACTTGTACTCCCTTGTACAAACTTGTACATCCTTGTACACACTTGTACAACCTTGTACAAACTTGTACAAACTTGTACAAACTTGTACATCCTTGTACAAACTTGTACAAACTTGTACATCCTTGTACACGATTGTACACCCTTGTACACACTTGTACAACCTTGTACACACTTGTACAACCTGACACACAATTGTACAACCTTGTACACACTTGTACAGACTTGTACACACTTGTACAACCTTGGACACACTTGTACAACCTTGTACACACTTGTACAACCTTGTACACACTTGTACAACCTTGTACACACTTGTACAGCCTTGTACACAATTGTACAACCTTGTACACACTTGTACAACCTTGTACACACTTGTACAACCTTGTACACAATTGTACAGCCTTGTACACAATTGTACAACCTTGTACACACTTGTACAGCCTTGTACAAAATTGTACAGCCTTGTACACAATTGTACAACCTTGTACACACTTGTACAACGTTGTACACCCTTGTACAAACTTTTACACATCGTACACACTTGTACACCCTTGTACAAACTTGTACAACCTTGTACACACTTGTACAACCTTGTACACACTTGTACAACCTTGTACACACTTGTACAGCCTTGTACACAATTGTACAACCTTGTACATACTTGTACACCCTTGTACACCCTTGTACAAACTTTTACACATCGTACACACTTGTACACCCTTGTACAAACTTGTACATCCTTGTACACACTTGTACATCCTTGTACACACTTGTACAACCTTGTACACACTTGTACAACCTTGTACACACTTGTACAGCCTTGTACACAATTGTACAACCTTGTACACAGTTGTACAGCCTTGTACACAATTGTACAACCTTGTACACACTTGTACAACCTTGTACACACTTGTACAGCCTTGTACACACTTGTACAGCCTTGTACACACTTGTACAGCCTTGTACAAAATTGTACAGCCTTGTACACGATTGTACAACCTTGTACACACTTGTACAACCTTGTACACCCTTGTACAAACTTTTACACATCGTACACACTTGTACACCCTTGTACAAACTTGTACATCCTTGTACACACTTGTACAACCTTGTACACACTTGTACAACCTTGTACACACTTGTACAGCCTTGTACACAATTGTACAACCTTGTACACAGTTGTACAGCCTTGTACACAATTGTACAACCTTGTACACACTTGTTCAACCTTGTACACCCTTGTACACACTTTTACTTATCGTACACACTTGTACACCCTTGTACAAACTTGTACATCCTTGTACACACTTGTACAACCTTGTACAAACTTGTACAAACTTGTACATCCTTGTACACGATTTTACACCCTTGTACACACTTGTACAACCTTGTAAAAACTTGTACAACCTTGTACACACTTGTACAACCTTGTACACACTTGTACAACCTTGTACACACTTGTACAACCTTGTACACACTTGTACAACCTTGTACACACTTGTACAACCTTGTACACACTTGTACAACCTTGTACACACTTGTACAGCCTTGTACACAATTGTACAACCTTGTACACACTTGTACAACCTTGTACACAATTGTACAGCCTTGTACACAATTGTACAACCTTGTACACACTTGTACAGCCTTGTACACACTTGTACAGCCTTGTACAAAATTGTACAGCCTTGTACACAATTGTACAACCTTGTACACACTTGTACAACCTTGTACACCCTTGTACAAACTTTTACACATCGTACACACTTGTACACCCTTGTACAAACTTGTACATCCTTGTACACACTTGTACAACCTTGTACACACTTGTACAACCTTGTACACACTTGTACAGCCTTGTACACAATTGTACAACCTTGTACACAGTTGTACAGCCTTGTACACAATTGTACAACCTTGTACACACTTGTACAACCTTGTACACCCTTGTACACACTTTTACTTATCGTAAACACTTGTACACCCTTGTACAAACTTGTACATTCTTGTACACACTTGTACAACCTTGTACAAACTTGTACAAACTTGTACATCCTTGTACACGATTTTACACCCTTGTACACACTTGTACAACCTTGTAAAAACTTGTACAACCTTGTACACACTTGTACACCCTTGTACACACTTGTACAACCTTGTACACACTTGTACAACCTTGTACACACTTGTACAACCTTGTACACACTTGTACAACCTTGTACACACTTGTACAACCTTGTACACACTTGTACAACCTTGTACACACTTGTAAAACCTTGTACACTCTTGTACAACCTTGTACACACTTGTACAACCTTGTACACACTTGTACAACCTTGTACAACCTTGTACACACTTGTACAACCATGTAAAAACTTGTTCAACCTTGTACACACTTGTACACCCTTGTACACACTTGTACAAGCTTGTACACACTTGTACAACCTTGTACACACTTGTACACCCTTGTACACACTTGTACAACCTTGTACAAACCTGTACACCCTTGTACACACTTGTACATGCTTGTACACACTTGTACAAGCTTGTATACACTTGTACACCTTTGTTCAAACTTGTGCACCCTTGTACACTTTTGTACACCCTTGTACACATTTGTACAACCTTGTACAAACTTGTACACAATTGTACAAACTTGTACACACTTGTACAACCTTGTACAAACTTGTACAACCTTGTACACACTTGTACAAGCTTGTACACACTTGTACAAGTTGTACACACTTGTACAACCTTGTACACACTTGTACAACCTTGTACACACTTGTACAACCTTGTACACATTTGTACAACCTTGTACACAATTGTAAAACCTTGTACACACTTGTACAACCTTTTACAAACTTGTACACACCTGTACAAACTTTTACATCCTTGTACACATTTGTACACTCTTGTACACACTTGTACAACCTTGTACAACCTTGTACAAACATGTACACCCTTGTACAAACTTGTACAAGCTTGTACACGATTGTACACCCTTGTACACACTTGTGCACCCTTGTACAAACTTGTACATCCTTGTACACACTTGTACAACCTTGTACAAACTTGTACAAACTTGTACAAACTTGTACAAACTTGTACATCCTTGTACACGATTGTACACCCTTGTACACACTTGTACAACCTTGTACACACTTGTACAACCTGATACACAATTGTACAACCTTGTACACACTTGTACAACCTTGTACACACTTGTACAACCTTGTACACACTTGTACAACCTTGTACACACTTGTACAACCTTGTACACACTTGTACAACCTTGTACACACTTGTACAGCATTGTACACAATTGTACAACCTTGTACACACTTGTACAACCTTGTACACACTTGTACAACCTTGTACACAATTGTACAGCCTTGTACACACTTGTACAACCTTGTACACACTTGTACAGCCTTGTACAAAATTGTACAACCTTGTACACACTTGTACAGCCTTGTACACAATTGTACAACCTTGTACACACTTGTACAACCTTGTACACCCTTGTACAAACTTTTACACATCGTACACACTTGTACACCCTTGTACAAACTTGTACATCCTTGTACACACTTGTACAACCTTGTACACACTTGTACAATCTTGTACACACTTGTACAGCCTTGTACACAATTGTACAACCTTGTACACACTTGTACAGCCTTGTACACAATTGTACAACCTTGTACACACTTGTACAACCTTGTACACCCTTGTACACACTTTTACTTATCGTACACATTTGTACAACCTTGTACAAACTTGTACACACTTGTACAAACTTGTACACACTTGTACAACCTTGTACAAACTTGTACAACCTTGTACACACTTGTACAAGCTTGTACACACTTGTACAAGTTGTACACACTTGTACAACCTTGTACACACTTGTACAACCTTGTACACACTTGTACAACCTTGTACACAATTGTAAAACCTTGTACACACTTGTACAACCTTGTACAAACTTGTACAAACTTGTACAAACTTTTACATCCTTGTACACATTTGTACACCCTTGTACACACTTGTACAACCTTGTACAACCTTGTACAAACCTGTACACCCTTGTACACACTTGTACAAGCTTGTACACGATTGTACACCCTTGTACACACTTGTGCACCCTTGTACAAACTTGTACATCCTTGTACACACTTGTACAACCTTGTACAAACTTGTACAAACTTGTACAAACTTGTACAAACTTGTACATCCTTGTACACGATTGTACACCCTTGTACACACTTGTAAAACCTTGTACACACTTGTACAACCTGATACACAATTGTACAACCTTGTACACACTTGTACAACCTTGTACACACTTGTACAACCTTGTACACACTTGTACAACCTTGTACACACTTGTACAACCTTGTACACACTTGTACAACCTTGTACACACTTGTACAGCCTTGTACACAATTGTACAACCTTGTACACACTTGTACAACCTTGTACACACTTGTACAGCCTTGTACACAATTGTACAGCCTTGTACACACTTGTACAACCTTGTACACACTTGTACAGCCTTGTACACAATTGTACAACCTTGTACACACTTGTACAACCTTGTACACCCTTGTACAAACTTTTACACATCGTACACACTTGTACACCCTTGTACAAACTTGTACAACCTTGTACACACTTGTACAACCTTGTACACAATTGTACAGCCTTGTACACACTTGTACAGACTTGTACACACTTGTACAGCCTTGTACAAAATTGTACAACCTTGTACACACTTGTACAGCCTTGTACACAATTGTACAACCTTGTACACACTTGTACAACCTTGTACACCCTTGTACAAACTTTTACACATCGTACACACTTGTACACCCTTGTACAAACTTGTACATCCTTGTACACACTTGTACAACCTTGTACACACTTGTACAATCTTGTACACACTTGTACAGCCTTGTACACAATTGTACAACCTTGTACACACTTGTACAGCCTTGTACACAATTATACAACCTTGTACACACTTGTACAACCTTGTACACCTTTGTACACACTTTTACTTATCGTACACATTTGTACAACCTTGTACAAACTTGTACACACTTGTACAACCTTGTACAAACTTGTACAACCTTGTACAAACTTGTACAACCTTGTACACACTTGTACAAGCTTGTACACACTTGTACAAGTTGTACACACTTGTACAACCTTGTACACACTTGTACAACCTTGTACACACTTGTACAACCTTGTACACAATTGTAAAACCTTGTACACACTTGTACAACCTTGTACAAACTTGTACACACTTGTACAAACTTTTACATCCTTGTACACATTTGTACACCCTTGTACACACTTGTACAACCTTGTTCAACCTTGTACAAACCTGTACACCCTTGTACACACTTGTACAAGCTTGTACACGATTGTACAGCCTTGTACACACTTGTGCACCCTTGTACAAACTTGTACATCCTTGTACACACTTGTACAACCTTGTACAAACTTGTACAAACTTGTACAAACTTGTACAAACTTGTACAAACTTGTACATCCTTGTACACGATTGTACACCCTTGTACACACTTGTACAACCTTGTACACACTTGTACAACCTGATACACAATTGTACAACCTTGTACACACTTGTACAACCTTGTACACACTTGTACAACCTTGTACACACTTGTACAACCTTGTACACACTTGTACAGCCTTGTACACAATTGTACAACCTTGTACACACTTGTACAACCTTGTACACACTTGTACAACCTTGTACACAATTGTACAGCCTTGTACACACTTGTACAACCTTGTACACACTTGTACAAGCTTGTACACACTTGTACAACCTTGTACACACTTGTACAACCTTGTACCCCCTGTTACAACCTTGTACACACTTGTACAACCTTGTACACACTTGTACAGCCTTGTACACAATTGTACACCCATGTACACAATTTAAAAACTTGTACACACTTGTACAACCTTGTACACACTTGTACAACCTTGTACACACTTGTACAACCTTGTACAAACTTGTACAAACTTGTACACACTTGTACAACCTTGTACACACTTGTACAACCTTGTACACACTTGTACAACCTTGTACACACTTGTACAACCTTGTACACACTTGTACAACCTTGTACACTCTTGTACAACCTTGTACACACTTGTACAACCTTGTACAACCTTGTACACACTTGTACAACCATGTAAAAACTTGTACAACCTTGTACACACTTGTACACCCTTGTACACACTTGTACAAGCTTGTACACACTTGTACAACCTTGTACACACTTGTACACCCTTGTACACACTTGTACAAGCTTGTACACACTTGTACAACCTTGTACACACTTGTACACCCTTGTACACACTTGTACAACCTTGTACAAACCTGTACACCCTTGTACACACTTGTACATGCTTGTACACACTTGTACATGCTTGTACACACTTATACAAGCTTGTATACACTTGTACACCTTTGTTCAAACTTGTGCACCCTTGTACACTTTTGTACACCCTTGTACACATTTGTACAACCTTGTACACTCTTGTACAACCTTGTACACACTTGTACAACCTTGTACACACTTGTACAACCTTGTACAACCTTGTACACACTTGTACAACCATGTAAAAACTTGTACAACCTTGTACACACTTGTACACCCTTGTACACACTTGTACAAGCTTGTGCACACTTGTACAACCTTGTACACACTTGTACACCCTTGTACACACTTGTACAAGCTTGTACACACTTGTACAACCTTGTACACACTTGTACAACCTTGTACACACTTGTACAACCTTGTAAAACTTGTACACATTTGTACACACTTGTACTCCCTTGTACACACTTGTACAACCTTGTACAAACTTATACAATCTTGTACACACTTGTACAACCCAGTACACACTTGTACAATCTTGTACAAACTTGTACTCCCTTGTACAAACTTGTACATCCTTGTACACACTTGTACAACCTTGTGAAAACTTGTACAAACTTGTACAAACTTGTACATCCTTGTACAAACTTGTACAAACTTGTACATCCTTGTACACGATTGTACACCCTTGTACACACTTGTACAACCTTGTACACACTTGTACAACCTGACACACAATTGTACAACCTTGTACACACTTGTACAGACTTGTACACACTTGTACAACCTTGGACACACTTGTACAACCTTGTACACACTTGTACAACCTTGTACACACTTGTACAACCTTGTACACACTTGTACAGCCTTGTACACAATTGTACAACCTTGTACACACTTGTACAACCTTGTACACACTTGTACAACCTTGTACACAATTGTACAGCCTTGTACACAATTGTACAACCTTGTACACACTTGTACAGCCTTGTACAAAATTGTACAGCCTTGTACACAATTGTACAACCTTGTACACACTTGTACAACGTTGTACACCCTTGTACAAACTTTTACACATCGTACACACTTGTACACCCTTGTACAAACTTGTACAACCTTGTACACACTTGTACAACCTTGTACACACTTGTACAACCTTGTACACACTTGTACAGCCTTGTACACAATTGTACAACCTTGTACACAGTTGTACAGCCTTGTACACAATTGTACAACCTTGTACATACTTGTACAACCTTGTACACCCTTGTACAAACTTTTACACATCGTACACACTTGTACACCCTTGTACAAACTTGTACATCCTTGTACACACTTGTACATCCTTGTACACACTTGTACAACCTTGTACACACTTGTACAACCTTGTACACACTTGTACAGCCTTGTACACAATTGTACAACCTTGTACACAGTTGTACAGCCTTGTACACAATTGTACAACCTTGTACACACTTGTACAACCTTGTACACACTTGTACAGCCTTGTACACACTTGTACAGCCTTGTACACACTTGTACAGCCTTGTATAAAATTGTACAGCCTTGTACACGATTGTACAACCTTGTACACACTTGTACAACCTTGTACACCCTTGTACAAACTTTTACACATCGTACACACTTGTACACCCTTGTACAAACTTGTACATCCTTGTACACACTTGTACAACCTTGTACACACTTGTACAACCTTGTACACACTTGTACAGCCTTGTACACAATTGTACAACCTTGTACACAGTTGTACAGCCTTGTACACAATTGTACATCCTTGTACACACTTGTACAACCTTGTACACCCTTGTACACACTTTTACTTATCGTACACACTTGTACACCCTTGTACAAACTTGTACATCCTTGTACACACTTGTACAACCTTGTACAAACTTGTACAAACTTGTACATCCTTGTACACGATTTTACACCCTTGTACACACTTGTACAACCTTGTAAAAACTTGTACAACCTTGTACACACTTGTACAACCTTGTACACACTTGTACAACCTTGTACACACTTGTACAACCTTGTACACACTTGTACAACCTTGTACACACTTGTACAACCTTGTACACACTTGTACAACCTTGTACACACTTGTACAGCCTTGTACACAATTGTACAACCTTGTACACACTTGTACAACCTTGTACACACTTGTACAACCTTGTACACAATTGTACAGCCTTGTACACAATTGTACAACCTTGTACACACTTGTACAGCCTTGTACACACTTGTACAGCCTTGTACAAAATTGTACAGCCTTGTACACAATTGTACAACCTTGTACACACTTGTACAACCTTGTACACCCTTGTACAAACTTTTACACATCGTACACACTTGTACACCCTTGTACAAACTTGTACATCCTTGTACACACTTGTACAACCTTGTACACACTTGTACAACCTTGTACACACTTGTACAGCCTTGTACACAATTGTACAACCTTGTACACAGTTGTACAGCCTTGTACACAATTGTACAACCTTGTACACACTTGTACAACCTTGTACACCCTTGTACACACTTTTACTTATCGTAAACACTTGTACACCCTTGTACAAACTTGTACATTCTTGTACACACTTGTACAACCTTGTACAAACTTGTACAAACTTGTACATCCTTGTACACGATTTTACACCCTTGTACACACTTGTACAACCTTGTAAAAACTTGTACAACCTTGTACACACTTGTACACCCTTGTACACACTTGTACAACCTTGTACACACTTGTACAACCTTGTACACACTTGTACAACCTTGTACACACTTGTACAACCTTGTACACACTTGTACAACCTTGTACACACTTGTACAACCTTGTACACACTTGTAAAACCTTGTACACTCTTGTACAACCTTGTACACACTTGTACAACCTTGTACACACTTGTACAACCTTGTACAACCTTGTACACACTTGTACAACCATGTAAAAACTTGTTCAACCTTGTACACACTTGTACACCCTTGTACACACTTGTACAAGCTTGTACACACTTGTACAACCTTGTACACACTTGTACACCCTTGTACACACTTGTACAAGCTTGTACACACTTGTACAACCTTGTACACACTTGTACACCCTTGTACACACTTGTACAACCTTGTACAAACCTGTACACCCTTGTACACACTTGTACATGCTTGTACACACTTGTACAAGCTTGTATACACTTGTACACCTTTGTTCAAACTTGTGCACCCTTGTACACTTTTGTACACCCTTGTACACATTTGTACAACCTTGTACAAACTTGTACACACTTGTACAAACTTGTACACACTTGTACAACCTTGTACAAACTTGTACAACCTTGTACACACTTGTACAAGCTTGTACACACTTGTACAAGTTGTACACACTTGTACAACCTTGTACACACTTGTACAACCTTGTACACACTTGTACAACCTTGTACACATTTGTACAACCTTGTACACAATTGTAAAACCTTGTACACACTTGTACAACCTTTTACAAACTTGTACACACCTGTACAAACTTTTACATCCTTGTACACATTTGTACACTCTTGTACACACTTGTACAACCTTGTACAACCTTGTACAAACCTGTACACCCTTGTACAAACTTGTACAAGCTTGTACACGATTGTACACCCTTGTACACACTTGTGCACCCTTGTACAAACTTGTACATCCTTGTACACACTTGTACAACCTTGTACAAACTTGTACAAACTTGTACAAACTTGTACAAACTTGTACATCCTTGTACACGATTGTACACCCTTGTACACACTTGTACAACCTTGTACACACTTGTACAACCTGATACACAATTGTACAACCTTGTACACACTTGTACAACCTTTTACACACTTGTACAACCTTGTACACACTTGTACAACCTTGTACACACTTGTACAACCTTGTACACACTTGTACAACCTTGTACACACTTGTACAACCTTGTACACACTTGTACAGCCTTGTACACAATTGTACAACCTTGTACACACTTGTACAACCTTGTACACACTTGTACAACCTTGTACACAATTGTACAGCCTTGTACACACTTGTACAACCTTGTACACACTTGTACAGCCTTGTACAAAATTGTACAACCTTGTAAACACTTGTACAGCCTTGTACACAATTGTACAACCTTGTACACACTTGTACAACCTTGTACACCCTTGTACAAACTTTTACACATCGTACACACTTGTACACCCTTGTACAAACTTGTACATCCTTGTACACACTTGTACAACCTTGTACACACTTGTACAATCTTGTACACACTTGTACAGCCTAGTACACAATTGTACAACCTTGTACACACTTGTACAGCCTTGTACACAATTGTACAACCTTGTACACACTTGTACAACCTTGTACACCCTTGTACACACTTTTACTTATCGTACACATTTGTACAACCTTGTACAAACTTGTACACACTTGTACAAACTTGTACACACTTGTACAACCTTGTACAAACTTGTACAACCTTGTACACACTTGTACAAGCTTGTACACACTTGTACAAGTTGTACACACTTGTACAACCTTGTACACACTTGTACAACCTTGTACACACTTGTACAACCTTGTACACAATTGTAAAACCTTGTACACACTTGTACAACCTTGTACAAACTTGTACAAACTTGTACAAACTTTTACATCCTTGTACACATTTGTACACCCTTGTACACACTTGTACAACCTTGTACAACCTTGTACAAACCTGTACACCCTTGTACACACTTGTACAAGCTTGTACACGATTGTACACCCTTGTACACACTTGTGCACCCTTGTACAAACTTGTACATCCTTGTACACACTTGTACAACCTTGTACAAACTTGTACAAACTTGTACAAACTTGTACAAACTTGTACATCCTTGTACACGATTGTACACCCTTGTACACACTTGTAAAACCTTGTACACACTTGTACAACCTGATACACAATTGTACAACCTTGTACACACTTGTACAACCTTGTACACACTTGTACAACCTTGTACACACTTGTACAACCTTGTACACACTTGTACAACCTTGTACACACTTGTACAACCTTGTACACACTTGTACAGCCTTGTACACAATTGTACAACCTTGTACACACTTGTACAACCTTGTACACACTTGTACAACCTTGTACACAATTGTACAGCCTTGTACACACTTGTACAACCTTGTACACACTTGTACAGCCTTGTACACAATTGTACAACCTTGTACACACTTGTACAACCTTGTACACCCTTGTACAAACTTTTACACATCGTACACACTTGTACACCCTTGTACAAACTTGTACAACCTTGTACACACTTGTACAACCTTGTACACATTTGTACAGCCTTGTACACACTTGTACAGACTTGTACACACTTGTACAGCCTTGTACAAAATTGTACAACCTTGTACACACTTGTACAGCCTTGTACACAATTGTACAACCTTGTACACACTTGTACAACCTTGTACACCCTTGTACAAACTTTTACACATCGTACACACTTGTACACCCTTGTACAAACTTGTACATCCTTGTACACACTTGTACAACCTTGTACACACTTGTACAATCTTGTACACACTTGTACAGCCTTGTACACAATTGTACAACCTTGTACACACTTGTACAGCCTTGTACACAATTGTACAACCTTGTACACACTTGTACAACCTTGTACACCTTTGTACACACTTTTACTTATCGTACACATTTGTACAACCTTGTACAAACTTGTACACACTTGTACAACCTTGTACAAACTTGTACAACCTTGTACACACTTGTACAAGCTTGTACACACTTGTACAAGTTGTACACACTTGTACAACCTTGTACACACTTGTACAACCTTGTACACACTTGTACAACCTTGTACACAATTGTAAAACCTTGTACACACTTGTACAACCTTGTACAAACTTGTACACACTTGTACAAACTTTTACATCCTTGTACACATTTGTACACCCTTGTACACACTTGTACAACCTTGTTCAACCTTGTACAAACCTGTACACCCTTGTACACACTTGTACAAGCTTGTACACGATTGTACAGCCTTGTACACACTTGTGCACCCTTGTACAAACTTGTACATCCTTGTACACACTTGTACAACCTTGTACAAACTTGTACAAACTTGTAAAAACTTGTACAAACTTGTACAAACTTGTACAAACTTGTACATCCTTGTACACGATTGTACACCCTTGTACACACTTGTACAACCTTGTACACACTTGTACAACCTGATACACAATTGTACAACCTTGTACACACTTGTACAACCTTGTACACACTTGTACAACCTTGTACACACTTGTACAACCTTGTACACACTTGTACAGCCTTGTACACAATTGTACAACCTTGTACACACTTGTACAACCTTGTACACACTTGTACAACCTTGTACACAATTGTACAGCCTTGTACACAATTGTACAACCTTGTACACACTTGTACAACCTTGTACACCCTTGTACAAACTTTTACACATCGTACACACTTGTACACCCTTGTACAAACTTGTACATCCTTGTACAAACTTGTACAACCTTGTACACACTTGTACAATCTTGTACACACTTGTACAGCCTTGTATACACTTGTACAACCTTGTACACCCTTGTACAAACTTTTACACATCGTACACACTTGTACACCCTTGTACAAACTTGTACATCCTTGTACACACTTGTACAACCTTGTACACACTTGTACAATCTTGTACACACTTGTACAGCCTTGTACACAATTGTACAACCTTGTACACACTTGTACAGCCTTGTACACAATTGTACAACCTTGTACACACTTGTACAACCTTGTACACCCTTGTACACACTTTTACTTATCGTACACACTTGTACACCCTTGTACAAACTTGTACATCCTTGTACACACTTGTACAACCTTGTACAAACTTGTACAAACTTTTACATCCTTGTACACGATTTTACACCCTTGTACACACTTGTACAACCTTGTAAAAACTTGTACAACCTTGTACACACTTGTACACCCTTGTACACACTTGTACAAGCTTGTACACACTTGTACAACCTTGTACACACTTGTACACCCTTGTACACACATGTATAACCTTGTACACAACTTGTACAACCTTGTACACACTTGTACAACCTTGTAAAACTTGTACACCCTTGTACAAACTTGTACACCCCTGTACACACTTGTACACATTTGTACACACTTGTACACCCTTATACACACTTTTACAACCTTGTACAAACCTATACAATCTTGTACACACTTGTACAACCCAGTACACAACTTGTACAACCTTGTACACACTTGTACAACCTTGTAAAACTTGTACACCCTTGTACAAACTTTTACACCCCTGTACACACTTGTACACATTTGTACACACTTGTACACCCTTGTACACACTTGTACAACCTTGTACAAACTTATACAATCTTGTACACACTTGTACAACCCAGTACACACTTGTACAATCTTGTACAAACTTGTACATCCTTGTACACGATTGTACACCCTTGTACACACTTGTACAACCTTGTACACACTTGTACAACCTTGTACACAATTGTACAACCTTGTACACACTTGTACAACCTTGTACACAATTGTACAACCTTGTACACACTTGTACAACCTTGTACACACTTGCACAACTTTGTACACACTTGTACAGTCTTGTACACAATTGTACAACCTTGTACACACTTGTACAACCTTGTACACACTTGTACAACCTTGTACACAATTGTACAGCCTTGTACACACTTGTACAACCTTGTACACACTTGTACAGCCTTGTACACAATTGTACAACCTTGTACACACTTGTACAACCTTGTACACACTTGTACAACCTTGTACACAATTGTACAGCCTTGTACACACTTGTACAACCTTGTACACACTTGTACAACCTTGTAAAAACTTGTACACCCTTGTACACACTTGTACAACCTTGTACAACCTTGTACACACTTGTACAGCCTTGTACACAATTGTACAACCTTGTACACACTTGTACAACCTTGTACACAATTGTACAACCTCGTACACACTTGTACAACTTTGTACACACTTGTACAACCTTGTACACACTTGTACAACCTTGTACACACTTGTACAACCTTGTACACACTTGTACAACCTTGTACACACTTGTACAACCTTTTACACACTTGTACAGCCTTGTACACAATTGTACAACCTTGTACACACTTGTACAGCCTTGTACACAATTGTACAACCTTGTACACACTTGTACAACCTTGTACACTCTTGTACACACTTTTGCTTATCGTACACACTTGTACACCCTTGTAAAAACTTGTACATCCTTGTACACACTTGTACAACCTTGTACAAACTTGTACAAACTTGTACATCCTTGTACACGATTTTACACCCTTGTACACACTTGTAAAACCTTGTAAAAACTTGTACAACCTTGTACACACTTGTACACCCTTGTACACACTTGTACAAGCTTGTACACACTTGTACAAGCTTGTACACACTTGTACAACCTTGTACACACTTGTACAACCTTGTACACACTTGTACAACCTTGTACACACTTGTACAACCTTGTACACACTTGTACAACCTTGTACACACTTGTACAACCTTGTACACACTTGTACAACCTTGTACACACTTGTACAACCTTGTACACACTTGTACAATCTTGTACACAATTGTACAACCTTGTACACACTTGTAAAACCTTGTACACACTTGTACAACCTTGTACACACTTGTACAACCTTGTACACAATTGTACAACCTTGTACACACTTGTACAACCTTGTACACACTTGTACAACCTTGAACACACTTGTACAGCCTTGTACACAATTGTACAACCTTGTACACACTTGTACAACCTTGTACACACTTGTACAACCTTGTACACAATTGTACAGCCTTGTACACACTTGTACAACCTTGTACACACTTGTACAGCCTTGTACACAATTGTACAACCTTGTACACACTTGTACAACCTTGTACACACTTGTACAACCTTGTACACAATTGTACAGCCTTGTACACACTTGTACAACCTTGTACACACTTGTACATCCTCGTAAAAACTTGTACACCCTTGTACACACTTGTACAACCTTGTACAACCTTGTACACACTTGTACAGCCTTGTACAACCTTGTACACACTTGTACAACCTTGTACACAATTGTACAACCTTGTACACACTTGTACAACCTTGTACACAATTGTACAACCTTGTACACACTTGTACAACCTTGTACACACTTGCACAACTTTGTACACACTTGTACAGTCTTGTACACAATTGTACAACCTTGTACACACTTGTACAACCTTGTACACACTTGTACAACCTTGTACACAATTGTACAGCCTTGTACACACTTGTACAACCTTGTACACACTTGTACAGCCTTGTACACAATTGTACAACCTTGTACACACTTGTACAACCTTGTACACACTTGTACAACCTTGTACACAATTGTACAGCCTTGTACACACTTGTACAACCTTGTACACACTTGTACAACCTTGTAAAAACTTGTACACCCTTGTACACACTTGTACAACCTTGTACAACCTTGTACACACTTGTACAGCCTTGTACACAATTGTACAACCTTGTACACACTTGTACAACCTTGTACACAATTGTACAACCTCGTACACACTTGTACAACTTTGTACACACTTGTACAACCTTGTACACACTTGTACAACCTTGTACACACTTGTACAACCTTGTACACACTTGTACAACCTTGTACACACTTGTACAACCTTTTACACACTTGTACAGCCTTGTACACAATTGTACAACCTTGTACACACTTGTACAGCCTTGTACACAATTGTACAACCTTGTACACACTTGTACAACCTTGTACACTCTTGTACACACTTTTGCTTATCGTACACACTTGTACACCCTTGTAAAAACTTGTACATCCTTGTACACACTTGTACAACCTTGTACAAACTTGTACAAACTTGTACATCCTTGTACACGATTTTACACCCTTGTACACACTTGTAAAACCTTGTAAAAACTTGTACAACCTTGTACACACTTGTACACCCTTGTACACACTTGTACAAGCTTGTACACACTTGTACAAGCTTGTACACACTTGTACAACCTTGTACACACTTGTACAACCTTGTACACACTTGTACAACCTTGTACACACTTGTACAACCTTGTACACACTTGTACAACCTTGTACACACTTGTACAACCTTGTACACACTTGTACAACCTTGTACACACTTGTACAACCTTGTACACACTTGTACAATCTTGTACACAATTGTACAACCTTGTACACACTTGTAAAACCTTGTACACACTTGTACAACCTTGTACACACTTGTACAACCTTGTACACAATTGTACAACCTTGTACACACTTGTACAACCTTGTACACACTTGTACAACCTTGAACACACTTGTACAGCCTTGTACACAATTGTACAACCTTGTACACACTTGTACAACCTTGTACACACTTGTACAACCTTGTACACAATTGTACAGCCTTGTACACACTTGTACAACCTTGTACACACTTGTACAGCCTTGTACACAATTGTACAACCTTGTACACACTTGTACAACCTTGTACACACTTGTACAACCTTGTACACAATTGTACAGCCTTGTACACACTTGTACAACCTTGTACACACTTGTACATCCTCGTAAAAACTTGTACACCCTTGTACACACTTGTACAACCTTGTACAACCTTGTACACACTTGTACAGCCTTGTACAACCTTGTACACACTTGTACAACCTTGTACAAACTTTTACATCCTTGTACACATTTGTACACCCTTGTACACACTTGTACAACCTTGTACAACCTTGTACAAACCTGTACACCCTTGTACACACTTGTACAAGCTTGTACACGATTGTACACCCTTGTACACACTTGTGCACCCTTGTACAAACTTGTACATCCTTGTACACACTTGTACAACCTTGTACAAACTTGTACAAACTTGTACAAACTTGTACAAACTTGTACATCCTTGTACACGATTGTACACCCTTGTACACACTTGTAAAACCTTGTACACACTTGTACAACCTGATACACAATTGTACAACCTTGTACACACTTGTACAACCTTGTACACACTTGTACAACCTTGTACACACTTGTACAACCTTGTACACACTTGTACAACCTTGTACACACTTGTACAACCTTGTACACACTTGTACAGCCTTGTACACAATTGTACAACCTTGTACACACTTGTACAACCTTGTACACACTTGTACAACCTTGTACACAATTGTACAGCCTTGTACACACTTGTACAACCTTGTACACACTTGTACAGCCTTGTACACAATTGTACAACCTTGTACACACTTGTACAACCTTGTACACCCTTGTACAAACTTTTACACATCGTACACACTTGTACACCCTTGTACAAACTTGTACAACCTTGTACACACTTGTACAACCTTGTACACAATTGTACAGCCTTGTACACACTTGTACAGACTTGTACACACTTATACAGCCTTGTACAAAATTGTACAACCTTGTACACACTTGTACAGCCTTGTACACAATTGTACAACCTTGTACACACTTGTACAACCTTGTACACCCTTGTACAAACTTTTACACATCGTACACACTTGTACACCCTTGTACAAACTTGTACATCCTTGTACACACTTGTACAACCTTGTACACACTTGTACAATCTTGTACACACTTGTACAGCCTTGTACACAATTGTACAACCTTGTACACACTTGTACAGCCTTGTACACAATTGTACAACCTTGTACACACTTGTACAACCTTGTACACCTTTGTACACACTTTTACTTATCGTACACATTTGTACAACCTTGTACAAACTTGTACACACTTGTACAACCTTGTACAAACTTGTACAACCTTGTACACACTTGTACAAGCTTGTACACACTTGTACAAGTTGTACACACTTGTACAACCTTGTACACACTTGTACAACCTTGTACACACTTGTACAACCTTGTACACAATTGTAAAACCTTGTACACACTTGTACAACCTTGTACAAACTTGTACACACTTGTACAAACTTTTACATCCTTGTACACATTTGTACACCCTTGTACACACTTGTACAACCTTGTTCAACCTTGTACAAACCTGTACACCCTTGTACACACTTGTACAAGCTTGTACTCGATTGTACAGCCTTGTACACACTTGTGCACCCTTGTACAAACTTGTACATCCTTGTACACACTTGTACAACCTTGTACAAACTTGTACAAACTTGTACAAACTTGTACAAACTTGTACAAACTTGTACAAACTTGTACATCCTTGTACACGATTGTACACCCTTGTACACACTTGTACAACCTTGTACACACTTGTACAACCTGATACACAATTGTACAACCTTGTACACACTTGTACAACCTTGTACACACTTGTACAACCTTGTACACACTTGTACAACCTTGTACACACTTGTACAGCCTTGTACACAATTGTACAACCTTGTACACACTTGTACAACCTTGTACACACTTGTACAACCTTGTACACAATTGTACAGCCTTGTACACACTTGTACAACCTTGTACACACTTGTACAGCCTTGTACAAAATTGTACAACCTTGTACACACTTGTACAGCCTTGTACACAATTGTACAACCTTGTACACACTTGTACAACCTTGTACACCCTTGTACAAACTTTTACACATCGTACACACTTGTACACCCTTGTACAAACTTGTACATCCTTGTACAAACTTGTACAACCTTGTACACACTTGTACAATCTTGTACACACTTGTACAGCCTTGTACACACTTGTACAACCTTGTACACCCTTGTACAAACTTTTACACATCGTACACACTTGTACACCCTTGTACAAACTTGTACATCCTTGTACACACTTGTACAACCTTGTACACACTTGTACAATCTTGTACACACTTGTACAGCCTTGTACACAATTGTACAACCTTGTACACACTTGTACAGCCTTGTACACAATTGTACAACCTTGTACACACTTGTACAACCTTGTACACCCTTGTACACACTTTTACTTATCGTACACACTTGTACACCCTTGTACAAACTTGTACATCCTTGTACACACTTGTACAACCTTGTACAAACTTGTACAAACTTTTACATCCTTGTACACGATTTTATACCCTTGTACACACTTGTACAACCTTGTAAAAACTTGTACAACCTTGTACACACTTGTACACCCTTGTACACACTTGTACAAGCTTGTACACACTTGTACAACCTTGTACACACTTGTACACCCTTGTACACACATGTATAACCTTGTACACAACTTGTACAACCTTGTACACACTTGTACAACCTTGTAAAACTTGTACACCCTTGTACAAACTTGTACACCCCTGTACACACTTGTACACATTTGTACACACTTGTACACCCTTATACACACTTGTACAACCTTGTACAAACCTATACAATCTTGTACACACTTGTACAACCCAGTACACAACTTGTACAACCTTGTACACACTTGTACAACCTTGTAAAACTTGTACACCCTTGTACAAACTTTTACACCCCTGTACACACTTGTACACATTTGTACACACTTGTACACCCTTGTACACACTTGTACACCCTTGTACACACTTGTACAACCTTGTACAAACTTATACAATCTTGTACACACTTGTACAACCCAGTACACACTTGTACAATCTTGTACAAACTTGTACATCCTTGTACACGATTGTACACCCTTGTACACACTTGTACAACCTTGTACACACTTGTACAACCTTGTACACAATTGTACAACCTTGTACACACTTGTACAACCTTGTACACAATTGTACAACCTTGTACACACTTGTACAACCTTGTACACACTTGCACAACTTTGTACACACTTGTACAGTCTTGTACACAATTGTACAACCTTGTACACACTTGTACAACCTTGTACACACTTGTACAACCTTGTACACAATTGTACAGCCTTGTACACACTTGTACAACCTTGTACACACTTGTACAGCCTTGTACACAATTGTACAACCTTGTACACACTTGTACAACCTTGTACACACTTGTACAACCTTGTACACACTTGTACAACCTTGTACACACTTGTACAACCTTGTACACACTTGTACAACCTTGTACACACTTGTACAACCTTGTAAAAACTTGTACACCCTTGTACACACTTGTACAACCTTGTACAACCTTGTACACACTTGTACAGCCTTGTACACAATTGTACAACCTTGTACACACTTGTACAACCTTGTACACAATTGTACAACCTCGTACACACTTGTACAACTTTGTACACACTTGTACAACCTTGTACACACTTGTACAACCTTGTACACACTTGTACAACCTTGTACACACTTGTACAACCTTGTACACACTTGTACAACCTTTTACACACTTGTACAGCCTTGTACACAATTGTACAACCTTGTACACACTTGTACAGCCTTGTACACAATTGTACAACCTTGTACACACTTGTACAACCTTGTACACTCTTGTACACACTTTTGCTTATCGTACACACTTGTACACCCTTGTAAAAACTTGTACATCCTTGTACACACTTGTACAACCTTGTACAAACTTGTACAAACTTGTACATCCTTGTACACGATTTTACACCCTTGTACACACTTGTAAAACCTTGTAAAAACTTGTACAACCTTGTACACACTTGTACACCCTTGTACACACTTGTACAAGCTTGTACACACTTGTACAAGCTTGTACACACTTGTACAACCTTGTACACACTTGTACAACCTTGTACACACTTGTACAACCTTGTACACACTTGTACAACCTTGTACACACTTGTACAACCTTGTACACACTTGTACAACCTTGTACACACTTGTACAACCTTGTACACACTTGTACAACCTTGTACACACTTGTACAATCTTGTACACAATTGTACAACCTTGTACACACTTGTAAAACCTTGTACACACTTGTACAACCTTGTACACACTTGTACAACCTTGTACACAATTGTACAACCTTGTACACACTTGTACAACCTTGTACACACTTGTACAACCTTGAACACACTTGTACAGCCTTGTACACAATTGTACAACCTTGTACACACTTGTACAACCTTGTACACACTTGTACAACCTTGTACACAATTGTACAGCCTTGTACACACTTGTACAACCTTGTACACACTTGTACAGCCTTGTACACAATTGTACAACCTTGTACACACTTGTACAACCTTGTACACACTTGTACAACCTTGTACACAATTGTACAGCCTTATACACACTTGTACAACCTTGTACACACTTGTACAGCCTTGTACACAATTGTACAACCTTGTACACACTTGTACAACCTTGTACACACTTGTACAACCTTGTACACAATTGTACAGCCTTGTACACACTTGTACAACCTTGTACACACTTGTACAACCTTGTAAAAACTTGTACACCCTTGTACACACTTGTACAACCTTGTACAACCTTGTACACACTTGTACAGCCTTGTACACAATTGTACAACCTTGTACACACTTGTACAGCCTTGTACACAATTGTACAACCTCGTACACAATTGTACAACCTCGTACACAATTGTACAACCTCGTACACACTTGTACAACCTTGTACACACTTGTACAACCTTGTACACACTTGTACAACCTTGTACACACTTGTACAACCTTGTACACACTTGTACAACCTTGTACACACTTGTACAACCTTGTACACACTTGTACAACCTTTTACACACTTGTACAACCTTGTAAAACTTGTACACCCTTGTACAAACTTGTACACCCCTGTACACACCTCGTACACCTTGTACACACTTGTACAACCTCGTACACAATTGTACAACCTCGTACACACTTGTACAACCTTGTACACACTTGTACAACCTTGTACACACTTGTACAACCTTGTACACACTTGTACAACCTTGTACACACTTGTACAACCTTGTACACACTTGTACAATCTTGTACACACTTGTACAGCCTTGTACACAATTGTACAACCTTGTACACACTTGTACAGCCTTGTACACAATTGTACAACCTTGTACACACTTGTACAACCTTGTACACCCTTGTACACACTTTTACTTATCGTACACACTTGTACACCCTTGTACAAACTTGTACATCCTTGTACACACTTGTACAACCTTGTACAAACTTGTACAAACTTGTACATCCTTGTACACGATTTTACACCCTTGTACACACTTGTACAACCTTGTAAAAACTTGTACAACCTTGTACACACTTGTACACCCTTGTACACACTTGTACAAGCTTGTACACACTTGTACAACCTTGTACACACTTGTACACCCTTGTACACACATGTACAACCTTGTACACAACTTGTACAACCTTGTACACACTTGTACAACAAACTTGTACACCCCTGTACACACTTGTACACATTTGTACACACTTGTACACCCTTGTACACACTTGTACAACCTTGTACAAACTTATACAATCTTGTACACACTTGTACAACCCAGTACACAACTTGTACAACCTTGTACACACTTGTACAACCTTGTAAAACTTGTACACCCTTGTACAAACTTGTACACCCCTGTGTACCTTTGAACACCCAAGTTGTACCTTTGTACAAGGCTGTACACACTTGTACAGCCTTGTACACAATTGTACAACCTTGTACACACTTGTACAGCCTTGTACACAATTGTACAACCTTGTACACACTTGTACAACCTTGTACACCCTTGTACATACTTTTACTTATCGTACACACTTGTACACCCTTGTACAAACTTGTACATCCTTGTACACACTTGTACAAGCTTGTACACACTTGTACAAGCTTGTACACACTTGTACAACCTTGTACACACTTGTACAACCTTGTACACACTTGTACAACCTTGTACACACTTGTACAACCTTGTACACACTTGTACAACCTTGTACACACTTGTACAACCTTGTACACACTTGTACAACCTTGTACACACTTGTACAACCTTGTACACACTTGTACAACCTTGTACACACTTGTACAACCTTGTACACACTTGTACAGCCTTGTACACAATTGTACAACCTTGTACACACTTGTACAGCCTTGTACACAATTGTAAAACCTTGTACACACTTGTACAACCTTGTACACCCTTGTACACAATTTTACTTATCGTACACACTTGTACACCCTTGTACAAACTTGTACATCCTTATACACACTTGTACAACCTTGTACAAACTTGTACAAACTTGTACATCCTTGTACACGATTTTACACCCTTTTACACACTTGTACAAGCTTGTACACACTTGTACAACCTTGTACACACTTGTACAACCTTGTACACACTTGTACAACCTTGTACACACTTGTACAACCTTGTACACACTTGTACAACCTTGTACACACTTGTACAACCTTGTACACACTTGTACAACCTTGTACACAATTGTACAACCTTGTACACAATTGTACAACCTTGTACACACTTGTACAACATTGTACACACTTGTACAACCTTGTACACAATTGTACAACCTTGTACACAATTGTACAACCTTGTACACACTTGTACAACCTTCTACACACTTGTACAACCTTGAACACACTTGTACAGCCTTGTACACAATTGTACAACCTTGTACACACTTGTACAACCTTGTACACACTTGTACAACCTTGTACACAATTGTACAGCCTTGTACACACTTGTACAACCTTGTACACACTTGTACAGCCTTGTACACAATTGTACAACCTTGTACACACTTGTACAACCTTGTACACACTTGTACAACCTTGTACACAATTGTACAGCCTTGTACATACTTGTACAACCTTGTACACACTTGTACATCCTCGTAAAAACTTGTACACCTTTGTACACACTTGTACAACCTTGTACAACCTTGTACACACTTGTACAGCCTTGTACAACCTTGTACACACTTGTAGAGCCTTGTAAAAACTTGTACACCCTTGTACACACATGTACAACCTTGTACACAACTTGTACAACCTTGTACACACTTGTACAACCTTGTAAAACTTGTACACATTTGTACACACTTGTACACCCTTGTACACACTTGTACAACCTTGTACAAACTTATACAATCTTGTACACACTTGTACAACCCAGTACACACTTGTACAATCTTGTACAAACTTGTACTCCCTTGTACAAACTTGTACAACCTTGTACACAATTGTAAAACCTTGTACACACTTGTACAACCTTGTACAAACTTGTACACACTTGTACAAACTTTTACATCCTTGTACACATTTGTACACCCTTGTACACACTTGTACAACCTTGTACAACCTTGTACAAACCTGTACACCCTTGTACACACTTGTACAAGCTTGTACACGATTGTACACCCTTGTACACACTTGTGCACCCTTGTACAAACTTGTACATCCTTGTACACACTTGTACAACCTTGTACAAACTTGTACAAACTTGTACAAACTTGTACATCCTTGTACACGATTGTTCACCCTTGTACACACTTGTACAACCTTGTACACACTTGTACAACCTAAAAAACACAATTGTACAACCTTGTACACACTTGTACAACCTTGTACACACTTGTACAACCTTGTACACACTTGTACAACCTTGTACACACTTGTACAACCTTGTACACACTTGTACAGCCTTGTACACACTTGTACAACCTTGTACACAATTGTACAGCATTGTACACACTTGTACAGCATTGTACACACTTGTACAACCTTGTACACACTTGTACAGCCTTGTACAAAATTGTACAACCTTGTACACACTTGTACAGCCTTGTACACAATTGTACAACCTTGTACACACTTGTACAACCTTGTACACCCTTGTACAAACTTTTACACATCGTACACACTTGTACACCCTTGTACAAACTTGTACATCCTTGTACACACTTGTACAGCCTTGTACACAATTGTACAACCTTGTACACACTTGTACACACTTTTACTTATCGTACACACTTGTACACCCTTGTACAAACTTGTACATCCTTGTACACACTTGTACAACCTTGTACAAACTTGTAAAAACTTGTACATCCTTGTACACGATTTTACACCCTTGTACACACTTGTACAACCTTGTAAAAACTTGTACAACCTTGTACACACTTGTACACCCTTGTACACACTTGTCCAAGCTTGTACACACTTGTACAACCTTGTACACACTTGTACACCCTTGTACACACATGTACAACCTTGTACACAACTTGTACAACCTTGTACACACTTGTACAACCTTGTAAAACTTGTACACCCTTGTACAAACTTGTACACCCCTGTACACACTTGTACACATTTGTACACACTTGTACACCCTTGTACACACTTGTACAACCTTGTACAAACTTATACAATCTTGTACACACTTGTACAACCCAGTACACAACTTGTACAACCTTGTACACACTTGTACAACCTTGTACACAATTGTACAACCTCGTACACACTTGTACAACTTTGTACACACTTGTACAACCTTGTACACACTTGTACAACCTTGTACACACTTGTACAACCTTGTACACACTTGTACAACCTTGTACACACTTGTACAACCTTTTACACACTTGTACAGCCTTGTACACAATTGTACAACCTTGTACACACTTGTACAGCCTTGTACACAATTGTACAACCTTGTACACACTTGTACAACCTTGTACACTCTTGTACACACTTTTGCTTATCGTACACACTTGTACACCCTTGTAAAAACTTGTACATCCTTGTACACACTTGTACAACCTTGTACAAACTTGTACAAACTTGTACATCCTTGTACACGATTTTACACCCTTGTACACACTTGTAAAACCTTGTAAAAACTTGTACAACCTTGTACACACTTGTACACCCTTGTACACACTTGTACAAGCTTGTACACACTTGTACAAGCTTGTACACACTTGTACAACCTTGTACACACTTGTACAACCTTGTACACACTTGTACAACCTTGTACACACTTGTACAACCTTGTACACACTTGTACAACCTTGTACACACTTGTACAACCTTGTACACACTTGTACAACCTTGTACACACTTGTACAACCTTGTACACACTTGTACAATCTTGTACACAATTGTACAACCTTGTACACACTTGTAAAACCTTGTACACACTTGTACAACCTTGTACACACTTGTACAACCTTGTACACACTTGTACAACCTTGTACACAATTGTACAACCTTGTACACACTTGTACAACCTTGTACACACTTGTACAACCTTGTACACACTTGTACAGCCTTGTACACAATTGTACAACCTTGTACACACTTGTACAACCTTGTACACACTTGTACAACCTTGTACACACTTGTACAGCCTTGTACACACTTGTACAACCTTGTACACAATTGTACAGCCTTGTACACACTTGTACAACCTTGTACACACTTGTACAGCCTTGTACACAATTGTACAACCTTGTACACACTTGTACAACCTTGTACACACTTGTACAACCTTGTACACAATTGTACAGCCTTATACACACTTGTACAACCTTGTACACACTTGTACAGCCTTGTACACAATTGTACAACCTTGTACACACTTGTACAACCTTGTACACACTTGTACAACCTTGTACACAATTGTACAGCCTTGTACACACTTGTACAACCTTGTACACACTTGTACAACCTTGTAAAAACTTGTACACCCTTGTACACACTTGTACAACCTTGTACAACCTTGTACACACTTGTACAGCCTTGTACACAATTGTACAACCTTGTACACACTTGTACAGCCTTGTACACAATTGTACAACCTCGTACACAATTGTACAACCTCGTACACAATTGTACAACCTCGTACACACTTGTACAACCTTGTACACACTTGTACAACCTTGTACACACTTGTACAACCTTGTACACACTTGTACAACCTTGTACACACTTGTACAACCTTGTACACACTTGT
>NW_026543223.1:0-42222 GCF_028750875.1 Macrosteles quadrilineatus | reverse complement strand
TATGATCAAAAAAACCTGTCAATATTTATTTTCATATTATCGTTTCTATAATATTATTATATTTGTATTATTAATTACAAAAACATTACTAAAAAGTGTTCATTCATATATAATTATTATTATAAAAAACTTTAAAATATGTATTTATATTATGATAAAAAAAACCTGTGAATATTTATTTGCATATTATCCTTCCTATAATATTATTATATATGTATTATTAATTACAAAAACATCATTAAAAATTGTTCATTCATATATAATTATTTTTATATAAAAATTTTAAAATATGTATTTATAATATGATAAAAAAAAACCTGTCAAAATTTAATTGCATATTATCCTTACTATAATATTAATATATATGTATTATTATTATTAAAATCATTATTAAAAAGTGTTCATCATATATAATTATAATTATAAAAATATTATAAAATATGTATTTATATTATGATCAAAAACATTTATATATATTTATTTGTATATTATCCTTCCTATAATATTATTATATATGTATTATTAATAACAAAAACATTATTAAAAAGTGTTCATTCATATATAATTATTATTATAAAAATATTATAAAATATGTATTTATATTATAATCAAAAACATTTATATATATTTATTTGTATATTATCCTTCCTATAATATTATTATATATGTATTATTCATAACAAAAACATTATTAAAAAGTGTTCATTCATATATAATTATAATTATAAAAAAACTTTAAACTATGTATTTATATTATGATCAAAAAAACCTGTCAATATTTATTTGCATATTATCGTTTCTATAATATTATTATATTTGTATTATTAATTACAAAAACATTACTAAAAAGTGTTCATTCATATATAATTATTATTTTAAAAAAACTTTAAACTATGTATTTATATTATGATTAAAAAAACCTGTCAATATTTATTTGCATATTATCGTTTCTATAATATTATTATATTTGTATTATTAATTACAAAAACATTACTAAAAAGTGTTCATTCATATATTATTATTATTATAAAAAACTTTAAAATATGTATTTATATTATGATAAAAAAACCTGTGAATATTTATTTGCATATTATCCTTCCTATAATATTATTACATATGTATTATTAATAACAAAAACATTATTAAAAAGTGTTCATTCATATATAATTATTATTATAAAAATATTAAAAATATGTATTTATATTATGATTAAAAACATTTTTATATATTTATTTGTATATTATCCTTCCTATAATATTATTATATATGTATTATTAATAACAAAAACATTATTAAAAAGTGTTCATTCATATATTATTATTATTATAAAATTATTATAAAATATGTATTTATATTATGATCAAAAACATTTATATATATTTATTTGTATATTATCCTTCCTATAATATTATTATATATGTATTATTCATAACAAAAACATTATTAAAAAGTGTTCATTCATATATAATTATAATTATAAAAAAACTTTAAACTATGTATTTATATTATGATCAAAAAAACCTGTCAATATTTATTTGCATATTATCGTTTCTATAATATTATTATATTTGTATTATTAATTACAAAAACATTACTAAAAAGTGTTCATTCATATATAATTATTATTATAAAAAAACTTTAAACTATGTATTTATATTATGATCAAAAAAACCTGTCAATATTTATTTGCATATTATCGTTTCTATAATATTATTATATTTGTATTATTAATTACAAAAACATTACTAAAAAGTGTTCATTCATATATAATTATTATTATAAAAAAACTTTAAACTATGTATTTATATTATGATCAAAAAAACCTGTCAATATTTATTTGCATATTATCGTTTCTATAATATTATTATATTTGGATTATTAATTACAAAAACATTACTAAAAAGTGTTCATATATTATTATTATTATAAAAAACTTTAAAATATGTATTTATATTATGATAAAAAAACCTGTCAATATTTAATTGCATATTATCCTTACTATAATATTATTATATAAGTATTATTCATAACAAAAACATTATTAAAAAGTGTTCATTCATATATAATTATAATTATAAAAAAACTTTAAACTATGTATTTATATTATGATCAAAAAAACCTGTCAATATTTATTTTCATATTATCGTTTCTATAATATTATTATATTTGTATTATTAATTACAAAAACATTACTAAAAAGTGTTCATTCATATATAATTATTATTATAAAAAACTTTAAAATATGTATTTATATTATGATAAAAAAAACCTGTGAATATTTATTTGCATATTATCCTTCCTATAATATTATTATATATGTATTATTAATTACAAAACCATCATTAAAAAGTGTTCATTCATATAAAATTATTTTTATATAAAAAATTTATAAATATGTATTTATATTATGATCAAAAACATTTATATATATTTATTTGTATATTATCCTTCCTATAATATTATTATATATGTATTATTCATAACAAAAACATTATTAAAAAGTGTTAATTCATATATTATTATTATTATAAAAATATTATAAAATATGTATTTATATTATGATCAAAAACATTTATATATATTTATTTGTATATTATCCTTCCTATAATATTATTATATATGTATTATTCATAACAAAAACATTATTAAAAAGTGTTCATTCATATATAATTATAATTATAAAAAAACTTTAAACTATGTATTTATATTATGATCAAAAAAACCTGTGAATATTTATTTGCATATTATCCTTCCTATAATATTATTATATATGTATTATTAATAACAAAAACATTATTAAAAAGTGTTCATTCATATATAATTATTATTATAAAAATATTATAAAATATGTATTTATATTATGATCAAAAACATTTATATATATTTATTTGTATATTATCCTTCCTATAATATTATTATATATGTATTATTAATAACAAAAACATTATTCAAAAGTGTTCATTCATATATAATTATTATTATAAAAATATTATAAAATATGTATTTATATTATGATCAAAAACATTTATATATATTTATTTGTATATTATCCTTCCTATAATATTATTATATATGTATTATTAATAACAAAAACATCATTAAAAAGTGTTCATTCATATATAATTATTTTTATATAAAAATTATAAAATATGTATTTATATTATGATAAAAAAAACCTGTCAATATTTAATTGCATATTATCCTTACTATAATATTAATATATATGTATTATTATTATTAAAAACATTATTAAAAAGTGTTCATTCATATATAATTATAATTATAAAAATATTATAAAATATGTATTTATATTATGATCAAAAACATTTTTATATATTTATTTGTATATTATCCTTCCTATAATATTATTATATATGTATTATTCATAACAAAAACATTATTAAAAAGTGTTCATTCATATATAATTATAATTATAAAAAAACTTTAAACTATGTATTTATATTATGATCAAAAAAACCTGTCAATATTTATTTTCATATTATCGTTTCTATAATATTATTATATTTGTATTATTAATTACAAAAACATTACTAAAAAGTGTTCATTCATATATAATTATTATTATAAAAAACTTTAAAATATGTATTTATATTATGATAAAAAAACCTGTGAATATTTATTTGCATATTATCCTTCCTATAATATTATTATATATGTATTATTAATTACAAAAACATTATTAAAAATTGTTCATTCATATATAATTATTTTTATATAAAAATTTTAAAATATGTATTTATAATATGATAAAAAAACCTGTCAATATTTAATTGCATATTATCCTTACTATAATATTAATATATATGTATTATTTTTATTAAAATCATTATTAAAAAGTGTTCATCATATATAATTATAATTATAAAAATATTATAAAATATGTATTTATATTATGATCAAAAACATTTATATATATTTATTTGTATATTATCCTTCCTATAATATTATTATATATGTATTATTAATAACAAAAACATTATTAAAAAGTGTTCATTCATATATAATTATTATTATAAAAATATTATAAAATATGTATTTATATTAAAATCAAAAACATTTATATATATTTATTTGTATATTATCCTTCCTATAATATTATTATATATGTATTATTCATATCAAAAACATGATTAAAAAGTGTTCATTCATATATAATTATAATTATAAAAAAACTTTAAACTATGTATTTATATTATGATCAAAAAAACCTGTCAATATTTATTTGCATATTATCGTTTCTATAATATTATTATATTTGTATTATTAATTACAAAAACATTACTAAAAAGTGTTCATTCATATATAATTATTATTATAAAAAAACTTTAAACTATGTATTTATATTATGATCAAAAAAACCTGTCAATATTTATTTGCATATTATCGTTTCTATAATATTATTATATTTGTATTATTAATTACAAAAACATTACTAAAAAGTGTTCATTCATATATTATTATTATTATAAAAAACTTTAAAATATGTATTTATATTATGATAAAAAAACCTGTGAATATTTATTTGCATATTATCCTTCCTATAATATTATTATATATGTATTATTAATAACAAAAACATTATTAAAAAGTGTTCATTCATATATAATTATTATTATAAAAATATTATAAAATATGTATTTATATTATGATCAAAAACATTTTTATATATTTATTTGTATATTATCCTTCCAATAATATTATTATATATGTATTATTAATAACAAAAACATTATTAAAAAGTGTTCATTCATATATTATTATTATTATAAAATTATTATAAAATATGTATTTATATTATGATCAAAAACATTTATATATATTTATTTGTATATTATCCTTCCTATAATATTATTATATATGTATTATTCATAACAAAAACATTATTAAAAAGTGTTCATTCATATATAATTATAATTATAAAAAAACTTTAAACTATGTATTTATATTATGATCAAAAAAACCTGTCAATATTTATTTGCATATTATCGTTTCTATAATATTATTATATTTGTATTATTGATTACAAAAACATTACTAAAAAGTGTTCATTCATATATAATTATTATTATAAAAAAACTTTAAACTATGTATTTATATTATGATCAAAAAAACCTGTCAATATTTATTTGCATATTATCGTTTCTATAATATTATTATATTTGTATTATTAATTACAAAAACATTACTAAAAAGTGTTCATTCATATATAATTATTATTATAAAAAAACTTTAAACTATGTATTTATATTATGATTAAAAAAACCTGTCAATATTTATTTGCATATTATCGTTTCTATAATATTATTATATTTGGATTATTAATTACAAAAACATTACTAAAAAGTGTTCATATATTATTATTATTATAAAAAACTTTAAAATATGTATTTATATTATGATAAAAAAACCTGTGAATATTTATTTGCATATTATCCTTCCTATAATATTGTTATATATGTATTATTAATAACAAAAACATTATTAAAAAGTGTTCATTCATATATAATTATTATTATAAAAATATTATAAAATATGTATTTATATTATGATCAAAAACATTTATATATATTTATTTGTATATTATCCTTCCTATAATATTATTATATATGTATTATTAATAACAAAAACATTATTCAAAAGTGTTCATTCATATATAATTATTATTATAAAAATATTATAAAATATGTATTTATATTATGATCAAAAACATTTATATATATTTATTTGTATATTATCCTTCCTATAATATTATTATATATGTATTATTAATAACAAAAACATCATTAAAAAGTGTTCATTCATATATAATTATTTTTATATAAAAATTATAAAATATGTATTTATATTATGATAAAAAAAACCTGTCAATATTTAATTGCATATTATCCTTACTATAATATTAATATATATGTATTATTATTATTAAAAACATTATTAAAAAGTGTTCATTCATATATAATTATAAAAATATTATAAAATATGTATTTATATTATGATCAAAAACATTTTTATATATTTATTTGTATATTATCCTTCCTATAATATTATTATATATGTATTATTCATAACAAAAACATTATTAAAAAGTGTTCATTCATATATAATTATAATTATAAAAAAACTTTAAACTATGTATTTATATTATGATCAAAAAAACCTGTCAATATTTATTTTCATATTATCGTTTCTATAATATTATTATATTTGTATTATTAATTACAAAAACATTACTAAAAAGTGTTCATTCATATATAATTATTATTATAAGAAACTTTTAAATATGTATTTATATTATGATAAAAAAAAACTGTGAATATTTATTTGCATATTATCCTTCCTATAATATTATTATATATGTATTATTAATTACAAAAACATCATTAAAAAGTGTTCATTCATATATAATTATTATTATAAAAATATTATAAAATATGTATTTATATTATGATCAAAAACATTTATATGTATTTATTTGTATATTATCCTTCCTATAATATTATTATATATGTATTATTAATAACAAAAACATCATTAAAAAGTGTTCATTCATATATAATTATTTTTATATAAAAATTATAAAATATGTATTTATATTATGATAAAAAAAAACCTGGCAATATTTAATTGCATATTATCCTTACTATAATATTAATATATATGTATTATTATTATTAAAAACATTATTAAAAAGTGTTCATTCATATATAATTATAATTATAAAAATATTATAAAATATGTATTTATATTATGATCAAAAACATTTTTATATATTTATTTGTATATTATCCTTCCTATAATATTATTATATATGTACTATTCATAACAAAAACATTATTAAAAAGTGTTCATTCATATATAATTATAATTATAAAAAAACTTTAAACTATGTATTTATATTATGATCAAAAAAACCTGTCAATACTTATTTTCATATTATCGTTTCTATAATAATATTATATTTGTATTATTAATTACAAAAACATTACTAAAAAGTGTTCATTCATATATAATTATTATTATAAAAAAACTTTTAAATATGTATTTATATTACGATAAAAAAAACCTGTGAATATTTATTTGCATATTATCCTCCCTATAATATTATTATATATGTATTATTAATTACAAAAACATCATTAAAAAGTGTTCATTCATATAAAATTATTTGTATATAAAAATTTTAAAATATGTATTTATATTATGATAAAAAAAACCTGTCAATATTTAATTGCATATTATCCTTACTATAATTTTAATATATATGTATTATTATTATTAAAAACATTATTAAAAAGTGTTCATTCATATATAATTATAATTATAAAAATATTATAAAATATGTATTTATATTATGATCAAAAACATTTATATATATTTATTTGTAAATTATCCTTCCTATAATATTATTATATATGTATTATTAATAACAAAAACATTATTCAAAAGTGTTCATTCATATATAATTATTATTATAAAAATATTATAAAATATGTATTTATATTATGATCAAAAACATTTATATATATTTATTTGTATATTATCCTTCCTATAATATTATTATATATGTATTATTAATAACAAAAACATCATTAAAAAGTGTTCATTCATATATAATTATTTTTATATAAAAATTATAAAATATGTATTTATATTATGATAAAAAAAACCTGTCAATATTTAATTGCATATTATCCTTACTATAATATTATTATATATGTATTATTCATAACAAAAACATTATTAAAAAGTGTTCATTCATATATAATTATAATTATAAAAAAACTTTAAACTATGTATTTATATTATGATCAAAAAAACCTGTCAATATTTATTTTCATATTATCGTTTCTATAATATTATTATATTTGTATTATTAATTACAAAAACATTACTAAAAAGTGTTCATTCATATATAATTATTATTATAAAAAACTTTAAAATATGTATTTATATTATGATAAAAAAAACCTGTGAATATTTATTTGCATATTATCCTTCCTATAATATTATTATATATGTATTATTAATTACAAAAACATCATTAAAAAGTGTTCATTCATATAAAATTATTTTTATATAAAAATTTTAAAATATGTATTTATATTATGATAAAAAAAACCTGTCAATATTTAATTGCATATTATCCTTACTATAATTTTAATATATATGTATTATTATTATTAAAAACATTATTAAAAAGTGTTCATTCATATATAATTATAATTATAAAAATATTATAAAATATGTATTTATATTATGATCAAAAACATTTATATATATTTATTTGTATATTATCCTTCCTATAATATTATTATATATGTATTATGCATAACAAAAACATTATTAAAAAGTGTTCATTCATATATAATTATAATTATAAAAAAACTTTAAACTATGTATTTATATTATGATCAAAAAAACCTGTCAATATTTATTTTCATATTATCGTTTCTATAATAATATTATATTTGTATTATTAATTACAAAAACATTACTAAAAAGTGTTCATTCATATATAATTATTATTATAAAAAACTTTAAAATATGTATTTATATTATGATAAAAAAGACCTGTGAATATTTATTTGCATATTATCCTTCCTATAATATTATTATATATGCATTATTAATTACAAAAACATCATTAAAAAGTGTTCATTCATATATAATTATTTTTATATAAAAATTTTAAAATATGTATTTATAATATGATAAAAAAAACCTGTCAATATTTAATTGCATATTATCCTTACTATAATATTAATATATATGTATTATTATTATTAAAATCATTATTAAAAAGTGTTCATTCATATATAATTATAATTATAAAAATATTATAAAATATGTATTTATATTATGATCAAAAACATTTATATATATTTATTTGTATATTATCCTTCCTATAATATTATTATATATGTATTATTAATAACAAAAACATTATTAAAAAGTGTTCATTCATATATAATTATTATTATAAAAATATTATAAAATATGTATTTATATTATGATCAAAAACATTTATATATATTTATTTGTATATTATCCTTCCTATAATATTATTATATATGTATTATTCATAACAAAAACATTATTAAAAAGTGTTCATTCATATATAATTATAATTATAAAAAAACTTTAAACTATGTATTTATATAATGATCAAAAAAACCTGTCAATATTTATTTGCATATTATCGTTTCTATAATATTATTATATTTGTATTATTAATTACAAAAACATTACTAAAAAGTGTTCATTCATATATAATTATTATTATAAAAAAACTTTAAACTATGTATTTATATTATGATCAAAAAAACCTGTCAATATTTATTTGCATATTATCGTTTCTATAATATTATTATATTTGTATTATTAATTACAAAAACATTACTAAAAAGTGATCATTCATATATAATTATTATTATAAAAATATTATAAAATATGTATTTATATTATGATCAAAAACATTTATATATATTTATTTGTATATTATCCTTCCTATAATATTATTATATATGTATTATTAATAACAAAAACATTATTCAAAAGTGTTCATTCATATAAAATTATTATTAAAAAAATATTATAAAATATGTATTTATATTATGATCAAAAACATTTATATATATTTATTTGTATATTATCCTTCCTATAATATTATTATATATGTATTATTAATAACAAAAACATCATTAAAAAGTGTTCATTCATATATAATTATTTTTATATAAAAATTTTAAAATATATATTTATATTATGATAAAAAAACCTGTCATTATTTAATTGCATATTATCCTTACTATAATATTAATATATATGTATTATTATTATTAAAAACATTATTAAAAAGTGTTCATTCATATATAATTATAATTATAAAAATATTATAAAATATGTATTTATATTATGATCAAAAACATTTATATATATTTATTTGTATATTATCCTTCCTATAATATTATTATATATGTATTATTCATAACAAAAACATTATTAAAAAGTGTTCATTCATATATAATTATAATTATAAAAAAACTTTAAACTATGTATTTATATTATGATCAAAAAAACCTGTCAATATTTATTTTCATATTATCGTTTCTATAATATTATTATTATATTTGTATTATTAATTACAAAAACATTACTAAAAAGTGTTCATTCATATATAATTATTATTATAACAAACTTTAAAATATGTATTTATATTATGATAAAAAAAACCTGTCAATATTTATTTTCATATTATCGTTTCTATAATATTATTATATTTGTATTATTAATTACAAAAACATTACTAAAAAGTGTTCATTCATATATAATTATTATTATAAAAAACTTTAAAATATGTATTTATATTATGATCAAAAACATTTATATATATTTATTTGTATATTATCCTTCCTATAATATTATTATATATGTATTATTCATAACAAAAACATTATTCAAAAGTGTTCATTCATATATAATTATTATTATAAAAATATTATAAAATATGTATTTATATTATGATCAAAAACATTTATATATATTTATTTGTATATTATCCTTCCTATAATATTATTATATATGTATTATTAATAACAAAAACATCATTAAAAAGTGTTCATTCATATATAATTATTTTTATATAAAAATTATAAAATATGTATTTATATTATGATAAAAAAAACCTGTCAATATTTAATTGCATATTATCCTTACTATAATATTAATATATATGTATTATTATTATTAAAAACATTATTAAAAAGTGTTCATTCATATATAATTATAAAAATATTATAAAATATGTATTTATATTATGATCAAAAACATTTATATATATTTATTTGTATATTATCCTTCCTATAATATTATTATATATGTATTATTCATAACAAAAACATTATTAAAAAGTGTTCATTCATATATAATTATAATTATAAAAAAACTTTAAACTATGTATTTATATTATGATCAAAAAAACCTGTCAATATTTATTTTCATATTATCGTTTCTATAATATT
Source organism: Macrosteles quadrilineatus (assembly GCF_028750875.1). Classification (NCBI taxonomy): domain Eukaryota; kingdom Metazoa; phylum Arthropoda; class Insecta; order Hemiptera; family Cicadellidae; genus Macrosteles; species Macrosteles quadrilineatus. Next base: position 31,180 of record NW_026543223.1, on the reverse strand, counting down.
ATTATATTTGTATTATTAATTACAAAAACATTACTAAAAAGTGTTCATTCATATATAATTATTATTATAAGAAACTTTTAAATATGTATTTATATTATGATAAAAAAAAACTGTGAATATTTATTTGCATATTATCCTTCCTATAATATTATTATATATGTATTATTAATTACAAAAACATCATTAAAAAGTGTTCATTCATATATAATTATTATTATAAAAATATTATAAAATATGTATTTATATTATGATCAAAAACATTTATATGTATTTATTTGTATATTATCCTTCCTATAATATTATTATATATGTATTATTAATAACAAAAACATCATTAAAAAGTGTTCATTCATATATAATTATTTTTATATAAAAATTATAAAATATGTATTTATATTATGATAAAAAAAAAACCTGGCAATATTTAATTGCATATTATCCTTACTATAATATTAATATATATGTATTATTATTATTAAAAACATTATTAAAAAGTGTTCATTCATATATAATTATAATTATAAAAATATTATAAAATATGTATTTATATTATGATCAAAAACATTTTTATATATTTATTTGTATATTATCCTTCCTATAATATTATTATATATGTACTATTCATAACAAAAACATTATTAAAAAGTGTTCATTCATATATAATTATAATTATAAAAAAACTTTAAACTATGTATTTATATTATGATCAAAAAAACCTGTCAATACTTATTTTCATATTATCGTTTCTATAATAATATTATATTTGTATTATTAATTACAAAAACATTACTAAAAAGTGTTCATTCATATATAATTATTATTATAAAAAAACTTTTAAATATGTATTTATATTACGATAAAAAAAACCTGTGAATATTTATTTGCATATTATCCTCCCTATAATATTATTATATATGTATTATTAATTACAAAAACATCATTAAAAAGTGTTCATTCATATAAAATTATTTGTATATAAAAATTTTAAAATATGTATTTATATTATGATAAAAAAAACCTGTCAATATTTAATTGCATATTATCCTTACTATAATTTTAATATATATGTATTATTATTATTAAAAACATTATTAAAAAGTGTTCATTCATATATAATTATAATTATAAAAATATTATAAAATATGTATTTATATTATGATCAAAAACATTTATATATATTTATTTGTAAATTATCCTTCCTATAATATTATTATATATGTATTATTAATAACAAAAACATTATTCAAAAGTGTTCATTCATATATAATTATTATTATAAAAATATTATAAAATATGTATTTATATTATGATCAAAAACATTTATATATATTTATTTGTATATTATCCTTCCTATAATATTATTATATATGTATTATTAATAACAAAAACATCATTAAAAAGTGTTCATTCATATATAATTATTTTTATATAAAAATTATAAAATATGTATTTATATTATGATAAAAAAAACCTGTCAATATTTAATTGCATATTATCCTTACTATAATATTATTATATATGTATTATTCATAAAAAAAACATTATTAAAAAGTGTTCATTCATATATAATTATTATTATAAAAAAACTTTAAACTATGTATTTATATTATGATTAAAAAAACCTGTCAATATTTATTTGCATATTATCGTTTCTATAATATTATTATATTTGGATTATTAATTACAAAAACATTACTAAAAAGTGTTCATATATTATTATTATTATAAAAAACTTTAAAATATGTATTTATATTATGATAAAAAAACCTGTGAATATTTATTTGCATATTATCCTTCCTATAATATTGTTATATATGTATTATTAATAACAAAAACATTATTAAAAAGTGTTCATTCATATATAATTATTATTATAAAAATATTATAAAATATGTATTTATATTATGATCAAAAACATTTATATATATTTATTTGTATATTATCCTTCCTATAATATTATTATATATGTATTATTAATAACAAAAACATTATTCAAAAGTGTTCATTCATATATAATTATTATTATAAAAATATTATAAAATATGTATTTATATTATGATCAAAAACATTTATATATATTTATTTGTATATTATCCTTCCTATAATATTATTATATATGTATTATTAATAACAAAAACATCATTAAAAAGTGTTCATTCATATATAATTATTTTTATATAAAAATTATAAAATATGTATTTATATTATGATAAAAAAAACCTGTCAATATTTAATTGCATATTATCCTTACTATAATATTAATATATATGTATTATTATTATTAAAAACATTATTAAAAAGTGTTCATTCATATATAATTATAAAAATATTATAAAATATGTATTTATATTATGATCAAAAACATTTTTATATATTTATTTGTATATTATCCTTCCTATAATATTATTATATATGTATTATTCATAACAAAAACATTATTAAAAAGTGTTCATTCATATATAATTATAATTATAAAAAAACTTTAAACTATGTATTTATATTATGATCAAAAAAACCTGTCAATATTTATTTTCATATTATCGTTTCTATAATATTATTATATTTGTATTATTAATTACAAAAACATTACTAAAAAGTGTTCATTCATATATAATTATTATTATAAGAAACTTTTAAATATGTATTTATATTATGATAAAAAAAAACTGTGAATATTTATTTGCATATTATCCTTCCTATAATATTATTATATATGTATTATTAATTACAAAAACATCATTAAAAAGTGTTCATTCATATATAATTATTATTATAAAAATATTATAAAATATGTATTTATATTATGATCAAAAACATTTATATGTATTTATTTGTATATTATCCTTCCTATAATATTATTATATATGTATTATTAATAACAAAAACATCATTAAAAAGTGTTCATTCATATATAATTATTTTTATATAAAAATTATAAAATATGTATTTATATTATGATAAAAAAAAAAACCTGGCAATATTTAATTGCATATTATCCTTACTATAATATTAATATATATGTATTATTATTATTAAAAACATTATTAAAAAGTGTTCATTCATATATAATTATAATTATAAAAATATTATAAAATATGTATTTATATTATGATCAAAAACATTTTTATATATTTATTTGTATATTATCCTTCCTATAATATTATTATATATGTACTATTCATAACAAAAACATTATTAAAAAGTGTTCATTCATATATAATTATAATTATAAAAAAACTTTAAACTATGTATTTATATTATGATCAAAAAAACCTGTCAATACTTATTTTCATATTATCGTTTCTATAATAATATTATATTTGTATTATTAATTACAAAAACATTACTAAAAAGTGTTCATTCATATATAATTATTATTATAAAAAAACTTTTAAATATGTATTTATATTACGATAAAAAAAACCTGTGAATATTTATTTGCATATTATCCTCCCTATAATATTATTATATATGTATTATTAATTACAAAAACATCATTAAAAAGTGTTCATTCATATAAAATTATTTGTATATAAAAATTTTAAAATATGTATTTATATTATGATAAAAAAAACCTGTCAATATTTAATTGCATATTATCCTTACTATAATTTTAATATATATGTATTATTATTATTAAAAACATTATTAAAAAGTGTTCATTCATATATAATTATAATTATAAAAATATTATAAAATATGTATTTATATTATGATCAAAAACATTTATATATATTTATTTGTAAATTATCCTTCCTATAATATTATTATATATGTATTATTAATAACAAAAACATTATTCAAAAGTGTTCATTCATATATAATTATTATTATAAAAATATTATAAAATATGTATTTATATTATGATCAAAAACATTTATATATATTTATTTGTATATTATCCTTCCTATAATATTATTATATATGTATTATTAATAACAAAAACATCATTAAAAAGTGTTCATTCATATATAATTATTTTTATATAAAAATTATAAAATATGTATTTATATTATGATAAAAAAAACCTGTCAATATTTAATTGCATATTATCCTTACTATAATATTATTATATATGTATTATTCATAACAAAAACATTATTAAAAAGTGTTCATTCATATATAATTATAATTATAAAAAAACTTTAAACTATGTATTTATATTATGATCAAAAAAACCTGTCAATATTTATTTTCATATTATCGTTTCTATAATATTATTATATTTGTATTATTAATTACAAAAACATTACTAAAAAGTGTTCATTCATATATAATTATTATTATAAAAAACTTTAAAATATGTATTTATATTATGATAAAAAAAACCTGTGAATATTTATTTGCATATTATCCTTCCTATAATATTATTATATATGTATTATTAATTACAAAAACATCATTAAAAAGTGTTCATTCATATAAAATTATTTTTATATAAAAATTTTAAAATATGTATTTATATTATGATAAAAAAAACCTGTCAATATTTAATTGCATATTATCCTTACTATAATTTTAATATATATGTATTATTATTATTAAAAACATTATTAAAAAGTGTTCATTCATATATAATTATAATTATAAAAATATTATAAAATATGTATTTATATTATGATCAAAAACATTTATATATATTTATTTGTATATTATCCTTCCTATAATATTATTATATATGTATTATGCATAACAAAAACATTATTAAAAAGTGTTCATTCATATATAATTATAATTATAAAAAAACTTTAAACTATGTATTTATATTATGATCAAAAAAACCTGTCAATATTTATTTTCATATTATCGTTTCTATAATAATATTATATTTGTATTATTAATTACAAAAACATTACTAAAAAGTGTTCATTCATATATAATTATTATTATAAAAAACTTTAAAATATGTATTTATATTATGATAAAAAAGACCTGTGAATATTTATTTGCATATTATCCTTCCTATAATATTATTATATATGCATTATTAATTACAAAAACATCATTAAAAAGTGTTCATTCATATATAATTATTTTTATATAAAAATTTTAAAATATGTATTTATAATATGATAAAAAAAACCTGTCAATATTTAATTGCATATTATCCTTACTATAATATTAATATATATGTATTATTATTATTAAAATCATTATTAAAAAGTGTTCATTCATATATAATTATAATTATAAAAATATTATAAAATATGTATTTATATTATGATCAAAAACATTTATATATATTTATTTGTATATTATCCTTCCTATAATATTATTATATATGTATTATTAATAACAAAAACATTATTAAAAAGTGTTCATTCATATATAATTATTATTATAAAAATATTATAAAATATGTATTTAGATTATGATCAAAAACATTTATATATATTTATTTGTATATTATCCTTCCTATAATATTATTATATATGTATTATTCATAACAAAAACATTATTAAAAAGTGTTCATTCATATATAATTATAATTATAAAAAAACTTTAAACTATGTATTTATATAATGATCAAAAAAACCTGTCAATATTTATTTGCATATTATCGTTTCTATAATATTATTATATTTGTATTATTAATTACAAAAACATTACTAAAAAGTGTTCATTCATATATAATTATTATTATAAAAAAACTTTAAACTATGTATTTATATTATGATCAAAAAAACCTGTCAATATTTATTTGCATATTATCGTTTCTATAATATTATTATATTTGTATTATTAATTACAAAAACATTACTAAAAAGTGATCATTCATATATAATTATTATTATAAAAATATTATAAAATATGTATTTATATTATGATCAAAAACATTTATATATATTTATTTGTATATTATCCTTCCTATAATATTATTATATATGTATTATTAATAACAAAAACATTATTCAAAAGTGTTCATTCATATAAAATTATTATTAAAAAAATATTATAAAATATGTATTTATATTATGATCAAAAACATTTATATATATTTATTTGTATATTATCCTTCCTATAATATTATTATATATGTATTATTAATAACAAAAACATCATTAAAAAGTGTTCATTCATATATAATTATTTTTATATAAAAATTTTAAAATATATATTTATATTATGATAAAAAAACCTGTCATTATTTAATTGCATATTATCCTTACTATAATATTAATATATATGTATTATTATTATTAAAAACATTATTAAAAAGTGTTCATTCATATATAATTATAATTATAAAAATATTATAAAATATGTATTTATATTATGATCAAAAACATTTATATATATTTATTTGTATATTATCCTTCCTATAATATTATTATATATGTATTATTCATAACAAAAACATTATTAAAAAGTGTTCATTCATATATAATTATAATTATAAAAAAACTTTAAACTATGTATTTATATTATGATCAAAAAAACCTGTCAATATTTATTTTCATATTATCGTTTCTATAATATTATTATTATATTTGTATTATTAATTACAAAAACATTACTAAAAAGTGTTCATTCATATATAATTATTATTATAACAAACTTTAAAATATGTATTTATATTATGATAAAAAAAACCTGTCAATATTTATTTTCATATTATCGTTTCTATAATATTATTATATTTGTATTATTAATTACAAAAACATTACTAAAAAGTGTTCATTCATATATAATTATTATTATAAAAAACTTTAAAATATGTATTTATATTATGAAAAAAAAACCTGTGAATATTTATTTGCATATTATCCTTCCTATAATATTATTATATATGTATTATTAATTACAAAAACATCATTAAAAAGTATTCATTCATATATAATTATTTTTATATAAAAATTTTAAAATATGTATTTATATTATGATAAAAAAAACCTGTCAATATTTAATTGCATATTATCCTTACTATAATATTAATATATATGTATTATTATTATTAAAAACATTATTAAAAAGTGTTCATTCATATATAATTATAATTATAAAAATATTATTAAATATGTATTTATATTATGATCAAAAACATTTATATATATTTATTTGTATATTATCCTTCCTATAATATTATTATATATGTATTATTCATAACAAAAACATTATTAAAAAGTGTTCATTCATATATTATTATTATTATAAAAATATTATAAAATATGTATTTATATTATGATCAAAAAAATTTTTATATATTTATTTGTATATTATCCTTCCTATAATATTATTATATATGTATTATTCATAACAAAAACATTATTAAAAAGTGTTCATTCATATATAATTATAATTATAAAAAAACTTTAAACTATGTATTTATATAATGATCAAAAAAACCTGTCAATATTTATTTGCATATTATCGTTTCTATAATATTATTATATTTGTATTATTAATTACAAAAACATTACTAAAAAGTGTTCATTCATATATAATTATTATTATAAAAAAACTTTAAACTATGTATTTATATTATGATCAAAAAAACCTGTCAATATTTATTTGCATATTATCGTTTCTATAATATTATTATATTTGTATTATTAATTACAAAAACATTACTAAAAAGTGTTCATTCATATATTATTATTATTATAAAAAACTTTAAAATATGTATTTATATTATGATAAAAAAACCTGTGAATATTTATTTGCATATTATCCTTCCTATAATATTATTATATATGTATTATTAATAACAAAAACATTATTAAAAAGTGTTCATTCATATATAATTATTATTATAAAATATGTATTTATATTATGATCAAAAACATTTATATATATTTATTTGTATATTATCCTTCCTATAATATTATTATATATGTATTATTAATAACAAAAACATTATTCAAAAGTGTTCATTCATATATAATTATTATTATAAAAATATTATAAAATATGTATTTATATTATGATCAAAAACATTTATATATATTTATTTGTATATTATCCTTCCTATAATATTATTATATATGTATTATTAATAACAAAAACATCATTAAAAAGTGTTCATTCATATATAATTATTTTTATATAAAAATTATAAAATATGTATTTATATTATGATAAAAAAAACCTGTCAATATTTAATTGCATATTATCCTTACTATAATATTAATATATATGTATTATTACTATTAAAAACATTATTAAAAAGTGTTCATTCATATATAATTATAATTATAAAAATATTATAAAATATGTATTTATATTATGATCAAAAACATTTTTATATATTTATTTGTATATTATCCTTCCTATAATATTACCACAAATACACAATAAGGGTTCTCACTCAAATAATATTCAATGATAAGGCTCAATTAATTAGCAAAATTAAAATTACTAACTAATATCTATGTACACAACCACTAAATAAATTAGGGTTCACAACGCACCACGCTGTAACAGAAAACAGGTTAGGCCTACCCAACCGACTATAAAATCACAGCAGGTCTGCCTAAAACTCTGCTCAACAGTTCAGGTCCGCAGCCAATCTGCACAAGTCCGCAGCAAATCTGCACAAATAAAATTATTTTGTTCGGGCGCCGTTAATACGTCAGCAACTCAGCACCACTGCCAACCATAGTCCCTGTTCGCAGGCGCCATCTTGCGACGAAATTTTCTGCACTGGAAAAAAATATATTAATTAAAAGTGCAGCAGTCGCAACCGTTTGCCGGGGATAGCTCAGCCTACAATGGCTGGGTAAAGTTCCAGGGTCTGCGATAAGGTCGGGGAAACCACTAGGCCAATAGCCGGGTCTAACCGGTATAGGACTGGCTCATACACGGGCACTGTGAACAAGTCAAAAACAAGTCACAAAACAAACGTGCAATAATCACTACCAGGCCTACGCCGATTCTCCACACTCCTAGGGGGTCGTTGCTGACTACGCAACTCGGGCTTCGTCCTAACTATCCAATAGTTAAGCCCAGAGTGCCTAAAACACAGTGAGTTACACGACGACTTGCCAATAAAAACCACAACGCGAGTTATCAAAAGGCGGGGTCTACTAGGCCACTATAATCCAATACACAACTCTAATGCCCAAGCTAAGAATCAATCAGTTCACTCAATAATCGTACCACATAATAATATACAAGTACACTATAGGTAGAGTGACTACGCCACGAATAGCTGGTCTCAATAAATACCAAGCCAGACAGGCAAAACTAAATGGCAATTGCACTATTAAAATATTGAGCTACTTAGTAGCAGATAAATAACTGTTAAATACGTTCCAAACACTAGATAAATATATTATCTGATAGCCGGTACTCCGCTATCCAAGCTACCGAGATAACGTGTTGGACTACCAAACAAGCTGTTCAGGTTAAATTAAAATAATCAAATGAATAAACAATAACAACCCTACTACTGCTACTGCCAACTTTATGTTACTTAGCTGGGCTTCTGTTAATAGGCTAATAAAACTAGCTACTAGCCTACTGGCCTCGTGCTTCCAACTACGCACGCTAAATCGTGCAGCCTAGGTTTGTCGGGCCTCAGAGTTATTAGTAATATAACTAACTCTAGGTACAACGCAAAATAATAACTACTACAGCCAATTAAATTATATTATTTCGCTCTAGGGACGAACACATTGAAGCACTCTGCCATAAGCTAAGCACCGCAATTTTTGCACTGAGAAGAACAATGGCTGTGAGCACAGAAGAGGCGGCACTAACAGCATACTATGCCCTTCTTGAGAGTATTCTCTGTTATGGCATTGTGGTGTGGGGTGGATCGTCGGCACAGAACCTTAACAGAGTTCTCATCATGCAAAAGAGGGCTGTTCGAACCCTGACTGGCATTGAGACAACAGATAGTTGCAGACCACAGTTTAGGAGGTTAAAAATCCTGACCGTAGTCAACCTCTTCATACTACGGACTCTTACCATTGTCGACTCTTCCAGGACCTGTCGTCATCAGGAGGTGCACTCATACAACACAAGACGAAGAAATGATTACAACCTTCCTGCTCACAACACAAGGCTCTATGAAGAGAAACCCTCATACATGCGTGCCAAGTTTTTTAACGTCCTTCCCGTCCACTTGAAGTCTCTTCAACCCAGAAAACTGAAGAAAGAACTAAAGTGCTGGCTGTTACATAGACCATTTTATAGTCTGAATGAGTATTTGTCTTGGCAAGAACTTGAATAAATCATCACTGCAAGAACTCTGATAAGCTATTTTTTATTCTTAAAAAATAACAATTTGTTTTGACTTTTATATAGCAATTGCACAATTCTGTATTGACGCCCTTTCAATCTTAAAGATTGTAAATAAAGTATTCTTGTATCTTGTATCTTGTATCTTGTATCTCTAGCACCTGCCCAGAACCGTCAGGAATACACTTTAATATTATTCCTGACTAATATAAATCCTAACTACCGTCAGGCTTCTAACTCTCGCAATAAAACCAGATATTAATATTATCAAACTAATAATATCAAGTCGTCCACTCACCACAAGTGGGTCAGTACCCAACTTACACCAACACTCGGCGCGATCACACCACCAGCATACTCCGACACCACTGTCACGTACACCACTGGACGTCTCACTAGACACACGCTCGCTCTTCACTGCACGGGATCCACGACTCGAATGTCTCTGTCCTAGGCTATCATGAAGATCTAGGATATCCCAGGCTTATCGGCACTGATAAGCAGGGTCAAAGGGCGCTCGCTAGCCTCGCTGCCGCCGCTCACTCACCTCATCAATCGGTGCGCGGCCAAATAGCAAATAATTACCCCCCTAGGAAAAATAACTCGTTACACTTTTAGCGGCAGTAGTGTTACAGTTGACTTTGATTTTAGCGTATTGTGGTGTAATTCTCTTCTTGATGCATTCTTTGTTTGAAGTAAATATCTGCAATCTTCATGGAAATCTTGATTCTTGTATCCCTATATTTTGCTGCTAATTTTGCTTGACTAGCTTCACTAAATAACTTCTTGATCAGCATTGTACGTGTTATTAAATTTACGGAAAGTAAATAAAAGAAACGTCTTATAACACTTAAAACATATATTTACGCTTATACTGTTACTCACAAGACGGTAAATATACAAAAAAGGTGGTAAGTAGTGATCGATTTCGATTGGACACTCCAATCATCATCAGACCCAATAGGCGAATGACAAGAATCTTGAATGGCGTCCCTACTTATACCCTATTGGCTACCGGAAGCACCGGCCAATACATTTTTATAAGTGCAACTGGAATCAAAATGTATTTGTTCATTAATCAACTTATTTCTATCTTTACATTTTTCCTTATAAATATACAATTCTTCCCAAGCATTCATTACATATCCTTTCTTACAATTCTTTAAAATATCTAGACTATCCTCCATTTTTCCTAGTGAGTGCCCATTTTGTAACAGGTGTTGTGCGACATTTGATCTTTCCGGTTTGTTGTTCCTCCATGCAGATATGTGGCTTTTGAAGCGATAACGAAGTTCACAGTCTGTCCAATGTAGAAGCTATCACAATCGTCACAATTGATTTTATATATGCCTGAAGTGTCGAATTTGTTACAATCTTCTATTTTTGGATGCAGTATTTTACTCATGGTGTTCTGAGTCCTGTAGGCTATTGAAACTCCGTATTTCTTGAATCTGTTAGCAGTCCTTTGTGTTGTAGTCCCCGTGTAGCTAAATGTGATATATCTAGTGTTTTCCTCTTTTATCTCTTCTAATGTTGTTCTGCTGTGTAGTGTATTCTGTCTATCGATTTTCCTCCTCGTCTTCCTTGCGATGTCCTCTATCGTCTTGGTCCGAAATCCATTCACTTGAGCGATCTTCTTAATGGTGTCCAGTTCTTTTTTCCTATTGGTTTGGCTAAGTGGGATCTTATAGGCTCGGTACAGCATAGATCTAAAGGCTGCGGTCTTGTGGATTGTCGGATGGATAGACTTGTTGTTGATTGTAGTGTCCGTTTGCGTAGGTTTCCTGTAGATGTCAAACTCTATCTTGCTGTCTTTTCTCTCTAATGTGAGGTCCAGGAATTTGATCTTTTTGTTTTCTTCAAACTCGTTAGTAAAGGTGAGGTTCGGGTGGTGGTTGTTTAGTGTCTGCATCATCGTTTCGTGCTCCTGCTCCTGGGCTTGTCTGAAGATAACAATAATGTCGTCTACATATCTAACATACAGTTTTACATCATGATTTTTTCTTAAATTCGTTAACATTTCTTTTTCCTGATGCTGTAAAAATATTTCTGACAAAATTGCCGAAAGTGGACTTCCCATAGCTAAACCATCTGTTTGTTCGTAAAATCTATTGTTGAATCAAAAATAATTTTGCTTCAAAACAGTCACAAGTAATTTTACAATCTGATTGACATATTCATCGTCTAAACTATTCTGTAAAAGCCTACATTTAACAAGATCTACAGTTTCGGATACAGGAATGTTTGTGTACAGATTTGCGATATCAAATGAGACTAGCCTACTATTCGAATCTATATCTATGTTCTTGACACGTTCAACAAATTCATACATATTCTTTACATTGTATACATGTTCTAATTCTAAATCATTGCTGAGCTTACTTGCTAACAATTTTGAAACATTGTAGGTAGGAGCACATTTAAAGTTAACTAATGGTCTGATGGGTACATTCTTCTTGTGTATTTTTGGGATCCCTTTCATCACGGGCGCTTTAGAATTTAGGATGTTCATCTTCTGTCGACATTCTTCGGGAATCACTCTGGTGCATCTCTTCACGACGTCGGACAGCTCTCTTTGGTACTTCTGCGTTGGATCCTTTTTCAGCTCTTTGAAGTTATTTTCTTTGATGGAATCTTCCGTCTTCTTTATATATTCTTCTTTTCCGAGCACTACAATGGCGTTGCTTTTGTCTGCTTTCACAACGATTGAGCTATTCTCTTCCAGTTTCTTCTTTATTTTGCTGCACGTCTTCAGTTCTTAATTTCTGCTGGGATCTATGTGTCCTTGGCTGGTGAAATCGTTGGCTGTTACTTCCTTCCGAACGGCATAATGGTCTACGTCTCTGAGTGATTTTACATTTGCTTCAACTTCAGTAGCTAGTAGTTCGTTTTCGCCCTTCTTCTTCATTGGGAAATTGTACTTCATTCCGTAGTTCAGTATTTTCGTTTCTTCTTCACTGAATTGAATGTCTGTAAGGTTGATGACTCTCTTCTGGAATTTGTGTTCTGTACTGGTCCTATCCAAGTCTTTATTAGGTGTATTCTTCTCTACGAGTTTGTCTAATTTGTAGTTTATCCGTAAATATTTCCTGTCCATGGCATCTTCAACCTCTTCACTGACGACTTCGTGTAGTAAATTCCATGCTATTAGTCCGTATGATCTCAAAAATTGTAGGTGGATGTCGTAGGCAATCTGGTTCAGTTCTTCTTTTTCACAGTAAAGTTGTTTGATCATATTTTGGATGAATAATACCTCTCCTTGTTCCTTGGTTCTTTTAGCGGCAGTAGTTTACAGTTGACTTTGATTTTAGCGTATTGTGGTGTAATTCTCTTCTTGATGCATTCTTTGTTTGAAGTAAATATCTGCAATCTTCATGGAAATCTTGATTCTTGTATCCCTATATTTTGCTGCTAATTTTGCTTGACTAGCTTCACTAAATAACTTCTTGATCAGCATTGTACGTGTTATTAAATTTACTTAAAGTAAATAAAAGAAACGTCTTAAAACACTTAAAACATATATTTACGCTTATACTGTTACTCACAAGACGGTAAATATACAAAAAAGGTGGTAAGTAGTGATCGATTTCGATTGGACACTCCAATCATCATCAGACCCAATAGGCGAATGACAAGAATCTTGAATGGTGTCCCTACTTATACCCTATTGGCTACCGGAAGCACCGGCCAATACATTTTTATAAGTGCAACTGGAATCAAAATGTATTTGTTCATTGATCAACTTATTTCTATCTTTACATTTTTCCTTATAAATATACAATTCTTCCCAAGCATTCATTACATATCCTTTCTTACAATTCTTTAAAATATCTAGACTATCCTCCATTTTTCCTAGTGAGTGCCCATTTTGTAACAGGTGTTGTGCGACATTTGATCTTTCCGGTTTGTTGTTCCTCCATGCAGATATGTGGTTTTTGAAGCGGTTAACGAAGTTCACAGTCTGTCCAATGTAGAAGCTATCACAATCGTCACAATTGATTTTATATATGCCTGAAGTGTCGAATTTGTTACAATCTTCTATTTTTGGATGCAGTATTTTACTCATGGTGTTCTGAGTCCTGTAGGCTATTGAAACTCCGTATTTCTTGAATCTGTTAGCAGTCCTTTGTGTTGTAGTCCCCGTGTAGCTAAATGTGATATATCTAGTGTTTTCCTCTTTTATCTCTTCTAATGTTGTTCTGCTGTGTAGTGTATTCTGTCTATCGATTTTCCTCCTCGTCTTCCTTGCGATGTCCTCTATCGTCTTGGTCCGAAATCCATTCACTTGAGCGATCTTCTTAATGGTGTCCAGTTCTTTTTTCCTATTGGTTTGGCTAAGTGGGATCTTATAGGCTCGGTACAGCATAGATCTAAAGGCTGCGGTCTTGTGGATTGTCGGATGGATAGACTTGTTGTTGATTGTAGTGTCCGTTTGCGTAGGTTTCCTGTAGATGTCAAACTCTATCTTGCTGTCTTTTCTCTCTAATGTGAGGTCCAGGAATTTGATCTTTTTGTTTTCTTCAAACTCGTTAGTAAAGGTGAGGTTCGGGTGGTGGTTGTTTAGTGTCTGCATCATCGTTTCGTGCTCCTGCTCCTGGGCTTGTCTGAAGATAACAATAATGTCGTCTACATATCTAACATACAGTTTTACATCATGATTTTTTCTTAAATTCGTTAACATTTCTTTTTCCTGATGCTGTAAAAATATTTCTGACAAAATTGCCGAAAGTGGACTTCCCATAGCTAAACCATCTGTTTGTTCGTAAAATCTATTGTTGAATCAAAAATAATTTTGCTTCAAAACAGTCACAAGTAATTTTACAATCTGATTGACATATTCATCGTCTAAACTATTCGGTACTTACGTATTAAATGGAGGCCACAGTTTGTCAGCGCGCTGCGGCGGTTATGTTAGGTTGGGTTATCGTAAATATTATGTGTGTAGGACTTTCCTCGCTTGGTTATGAATCGATACCAGACGAGTTATACTTTCTATTATGATAACCCAACCTAACATAACCGCCGCAGCGCGCTGACAAAATGTGGCCTCCGTTTAATACGTAAGTACCAACTATTCTGTAAAAGCCTACATTTAACAAGATCTACAGTTTCGGATACAGGAATGTTTGTGTACAGATTTGCGATATCAAATGAGACTAGCCTACTATTCGAATCTATATCTATGTTCTTGACACGTTCAACAAATTCATACCTATTCTTTACATTGTATACATGTTCTAATTCTAAATCATTGCTGAGCTTACTTGCTAACAATTTTGAAACATTGTAGGTAGGAGCACATTTAAAGTTAACTAATGGTCTGATGGGTACATTCTTCTTGTGTATTTTTGGGATCCCTTTCATCACGGGCGCTTTAGAATTTAGGATGTTCATCTTCTGTCGACATTCTTCGGGAATCACTCTGGTGCATCTCTTCACGACGTCGGACAGCTCTCTTTGGTACTTCTGCGTTGGATCCTTTTTCAGCTCTTTGAAGTTATTTTCTTTGATGAAATCTTCCGTCTTCTTTATATATTCTTCTTTTCCGAGCACTACAATGGCGTTGCTTTTGTCTGCTTTCACAACGATTGAGCTATTCTCTTCCAGTTTCTTCTTTATTTTGCTGCACGTCTTCAGTTCTTAATTTCTGCTGGGATCTATGTGTCCTTTGCTGGTGAAATCGTTGGCTGTTACTTCCTTCCGAACGGCATAATGGTCTACGTCTCTGAGTGATTTTACATTTGCTTCAACTTCAGTAGCTAGTAGTTCGTTTTCGCCCTTCTTCTTCATTGGGAAATTGTACTTCATTCCGTAGTTCAGTATTTTCGTTTCTTCTTCACTGAATTGAATGTCTGTAAGGTTGATGACTCTCTTCTGGAATTTGTGTTCTGTACTGGTTCTATCCAAGTCTTTATTAGGTGTATTCTTCTCTACGAGTTTGTCTAATTTGTAGTTTATCCGTAAATATTTCCTGTCCATGGCATCTTCAACCTCTTCACTGACGACTTCGTGTAGTAAATTCCATGCTATTAGTCCGTATGATCTCAAAAATTGTAGGTGGATGTCGTAGGCAATCTGGTTCAGTTCTTCTTTTTCACAGTAAAGTTGTTTGATCATATTTTGGATGAATAATACCTCTCCTTGTTCCTTGGTTCTTTTAGCGGCAGTAGTGTTACAGTTGACTTTGATTTTAGCGTATTGTGGTGTAATTCTCTTCTTGATGCATTCTTAGTTTGAAGTAAATATCTGCAATCTTCATGGAAATCTTGATTCTTGTATCCATATATTTTGCTGCTAATTTTGCTTGACTAGCTTCACTAAATAACTTCTTGATCAGCATTGTACGTGTTATTAAATTTACTTAAAGTAAATAAAAGAAACGTCTTAAAACACTTAAAACATATATTTACGCTTATACTGTTACTCACAAGACGGTAAATATACAAAAAAGGTGGTAAGTAGTGATCGATTTCGATTGGACACTCCAATCATCATCAGACCCAATAGGCGAATGACAAGAATCTTGAATGGTGTCCCTACTTATACCCTATTGGCTACCGGAAGCACCGGCCAATACATTTTTATAAGTGCAACTGGAATCAAAATGTATTTGTTCATTAATCAACTTATTTCTATCTTTACATTTTTCCTTATAAATATACAATTCTTCCCAAGCATTCATTACATATCCTTTCTTACAATTCTTTAAAATATCTAGACTATCCTCCATTTTTCCTAGTGAGTGCCCATTTTGTAACAGGTGTTGTGCGACATTTGATCTTTCCGGTTTGTTGTTCCTCCATGCAGATATGTGGTTTTTGAAGCGGTTAACGAAGTTCACAGTCTGTCCAATGTAGAAGCTATCACAATCGTCACAATTGATTTTATATATGCCTGAAGTGTCGAATTTGTTACAATCTTCTATTTTTGGATGCAGTATTTTACTCATGGTGTTCTGAGTCCTGTAGGCTATTGAAACTCCGTATTTCTTGAATCTGTTAGCAATCCTTTGTGTTGTAGTCCCCGTGTAGCTAAATGTGATATATCTAGTGTTTTCCTCTTTTATCTCTTCTAATGTTGTTCTGCTGTGTAGTGTATTCTGTCTATCGATTTTCCTCCTCGTCTTCCTTGCGATGTCCTCTATCGTCTTGGTCCGAAATCCATTCACTTGAGCGATCTTCTTAATGGTGTCCAGTTCTTTTTTCCTATTGGTTTGGCTAAGTGGGATCTTATAGGCTCGGTACAGCATAGATCTAAAGGCTGCGGTCTTGTGGATTGTCGGATGGATAGACTTGTTGTTGATTGTAGTGTCCGTTTGCGTAGGTTTCCTGTAGATGTCAAACTCTATCTTGCTGTCTTTTCTCTCTAATGTGAGGTCCAGGAATTTGATCTTTTTGTTTTCTTCAAACTCGTTAGTAAAGGTGAGGTTCGGGTGGTGGTTGTTTAGTGTCTGCATCATCGTTTCGTGCTCCTGCTCCTGGGCTTGTCTGAAGATAACAAGAATGTCGTCTACATATCTAACATACAGTTTTACATCATGATTTTTTCTTAAATTCGTTAACATTTCTTTTTCCTGATGCTGTAAAAATATTTCTGACAAAATTGCCGAAAGTGGACTTCCCATAGCTAAACCATCTGTTTGTTCGTAAAATCTATTGTTGAATCAAAAATAATTTTGCTTCAAAACAGTCACAAGTAATTTTACAATCTGATTGACATATTCATCGTCTAAACTATTCTGTAAAAGCCTACATTTAACAAGATCTACAGTTTCGGATACAGGAATGTTTGTGTACAGATTTGCGATATCAAATTAGACTAGCCTACTATTCGAATCTATATCTATGTTCTTGACACGTTCAACAAATTCATACCTATTCTTTACATTGTATACATGTTCTAATTCTAAATCATTGCTGAGCTTACTTGCTAACAATTTTGAAACATTGTAGGTAGGAGCACATTTAAAGTTAACTAATGGTCTGATGGGTACATTCTTCTTGTGTATTTTTGGGATCCCTTTCATCACGGGCGCTTTAGAATTTAGGATGTTCATCTTCTGTCGACATTCTTCGGGAATCACTCTGGTGCATCTTTTCACGACGTCGGACAGCTCTCTTTGGTACTTCTGCGTTGGATCCTTTTTAGCTCTTTGAAGTTATTTTCTTTGATGAAATCTTCCGTCTTCTTTATATATTCTTCTTTTCCGAGCACTACAATGGCGTTGCTTTTGTCTGCTTTCACAACGATTGAGCTATTCTCTTCCAGTTTCTTCTTTATTTTGCTGCACGTCTTCAGTTCTTAATTTCTGCTGGGATCTATGTGTCCTTGGCTGGTGAAATCGTTGGCTGTTACTTCCTTCCGAACGGCATAATGGTCTACGTCTCTGAGTGATTTTACATTTGCTTCAACTTCAGTAGCTAGTAGTTCGTTTTCGCCCTTCTTCTTCATTGGGAAATTGTACTTCATTCCGTAGTTCAGTATTTTCGTTTCTTCTTCACTGAATTGAATGTCTGTAAGGTTGATGATTCTCTTCTGGAATTTGTGTTCTGTACTGGTCCTATCCAAGTCTTTATTAGGTGTATTCTTCTCTACGAGTTTGTCTAATTTGTAGTTTATCCGTAAATATTTCCTGTCCATGGCATCTTCAACCTCTTCACTGACGACTTCGTGTAGTAAATTCCATGCTATTAGTCCGTATGATCTCAAAAATTGTAGGTGGATGTCGTAGGCAATCTGGTTCAGTTCTTCTTTTTCACAGTAAAGTTGTTTGATCATATTTTGGATGAATAATACCTCTCCTTGTTCCTTGGTTCTTTTAGCGGCAGTAGTGTTACAGTTGACTTTGATTTTAGCGTATTGTGGTGTAATTCTCTTCTTGATGCATTCTTTGTTTGAAGTAAATATCTGCAATCTTCATGGAAATCTTGATTCTTGTATCCCTATATTTTGCTGCTAATTTTGCTTGACTAGCTTCACTAAATAACTTCTTGATCAGCATTGTACGTGTTATTAAATTTACTTAAAGTAAATAAAAGAAACGTCTTAAAACACTTAAAACATATATTTACGCTTATACTGTTACTCACAAGACGGTAAATATACAAAAAAGGTGGTAAGTGGTGATCGATTTCGATTGGACACTCCAATCATCATCAGACCCAATAGGCGAAACTGTATGTTAGATATATAGACGACATTCTTGTTATCTTCAGACAAGCCCAGGGGCAGGAGCACGAAACGATGATGCAGACACTAAACAACCACCACCCGAACCTCACCTTTACTAGTTTACGAGTTTGAAGAAAACAAAAAGATCAAATTCCTGGACCTCACATTAGAGAGAAAAGACAGCAAGATAGAGTTTGACATCTACAGGAAACCTACGCAAACGGACACTACAATCAACAACAAGTCTATCCACCCGACAATCCACAAGACCGCAGCCTTTAGATCTATGCTGTACCGAGCCTATAAGATCCCACTTAGCCAAACCAATAGGAAAAATGAACTGGACACCATTAAGAAGATCGCTCAAGTGAATGGATTTCGGACCAAGACGATAGAGGACATCGCAAGGAAGACGAGGAGGAAAATCGATAGACAGAATACACTACACAGCAGAACAACATTAGAAGAGATAAGTAGTGGATACATAGGGCTGCTGAGGAGTGACGTCACAAGAGCCATGTGGTGCTTAATTGACGGTTAAGCATCTGGTGGTAATGGTGCGTGACCTAGCACGTGGTGTGGTGGGTTACGGTATGGTGACGTCATGATGACGACATGCTGAGGTGTGAAAGTTAGGTGGATCGATATTTTCAAGGTTATTGTTGTGGTTTAAAAAAAACAGCATATCGGTAAAGGGATAAGTACCGATATGCTGATTTTTAAATTCTTTATTGAAAAATCAAAATTGACATACGAGGAATATAATTGTTTTCAAACTTAAACCTAATACAGATCTAAGCTAAACTAAACATTTGGATCATAGAGTTAGGTCTACTACAGTAACAACAGTTGTCAAATTGTCATCCACACATGTCGCAAGCGAAACAGTGTTTGCATTGGTAAGAAGAGTAAATTACGATTTTTTTGTCCATGCATATTATACACTCAAAGTTTGCTTCTTTTATTGGAAACATAGTAGGAATTTTGTTAAATTTGAGAAATTAGCTATATATACGACATAAAACTGTTGGAGATAACTATTTGTACATGTTACCTTTGCAATGTTTGCGATATAATTTGTTGTTAATGAGATGTTGTCTTTAGCTAGTTCCACTACAGACTAATGAGAGACCCATCATACACATTCTTTTATGCTGTTTATGATTGCTATCTGGTATACAGCAAACATTCGCAATTGAAATATTTCCACTTTTGTCTTTGCATTTTATAAGATCGTCAAGTGAAAAGTTTGTTATTATGTACATATTACGAAAAGTGTTTGGATTTTGGTTTGCAATGTTTCTGTGAGAAAACTTATTAAAAACCACTATTTTATTATGTCACCATTATAAACATAAATTCAGAACTAAACTAAAATATCACTTTAATCCTGCAAGGTGTATCAGCTATTTAACTGGTATGGAAAAGTAATGTACACAGTGTTTCTACTTCTTCGTGAACAGTTGGCGGTACATGCGGGCAGAGCATTGTTCCACTAATTACAACCATGTGCCACATTTGCAACATAGGGCTAGTACCTTATATTTCTAAGACTTGTTTATTCATTCAAATCGTTATGTTTTTGAATGATTTTTAAAATAACAAACATTTGGTATATTGCACATTGCTTAATGTTAGACGTACAAACGATCAAGCTATATAAAAACAAATTTCCCACTCTTTACCCTGTAATTTACTATTTATTTAAAGCAAATGTTAACTCTCATTAAATACTCTTGGTTGTATTGTAATCCAACGTATTTCTGTTTATCGTTTGTCCTTTTGTGAAACTGTTTAAATGTTTTTTTATTGCTATTTGTAGTACAGAAAACTATTCAATTTAACTAATTTCACTGTTAAATATGTTCAAATGTTAGGTAAGGCTTCTTTCACCGTCAACCAGTCTTTCTAGTATATCCATCAATTCCTTGCTAAATATGGATCTTTTTACACTAGATGATATTATATTTATTTGTTCTGGAATGTCTTGATGTAATGCTCTATTGTAGCTCAGATAAGGAATATTATCTGTAGTGGATGAAATAGTGTTATCTTGTATGTTGTTATTATTTAACTTTGAATTGTTGGATTCCATTTGTCTGTCTCTAGTGAAACCACTTTATGCGAGTTTACCAATCAAACAATATAGATGTATTGTTACATGTATTGTATAAACAACCAAGGTGTACAAAATAAAATCCCTTCCTTCAATACTGTTATCTACAATTAATTTTAAAGCAAATTAGCGTTTTTTAGCAAACAATCTTTTACATTATATAAACTTACTGCGAGATATTTATATTAACACTATCACGTAAGCTACATCGTGTCATCAAGAGGTTGTGTACAATCCCTAACAAAATTGTTGACTTGCAAATTGTTTGTTATTTTAAAACCAATTCGGAAAAATATCCTTTTAATTCAAATGAAAACAAAATGAATTGACAAAGCGTGTAGACCAAAACTAATACGGTTACTGGTAATTTCATTGTTTCAACGGTAGCTTCTCCAGTTAGTGAAGATCCCTGTAACGCCCGCATGTGTTTCAACGGTTCGTTCTTCGTGATGTTCCAATCCAGAGAGCTGAAACGTTCAATCACCCCACTGTCATTGAGAAAATACTCTTTACTTGGTTCTTTTACGTTGAAGTAAAACACATCGCAGCAAGCTAGATCTTTAAAGTTTGTATTCAGAACGTTTCTATCTGGAACATTATAAGGTAAAACTATTTGACCATTGCAAACATTCATTAGTTAATTGTTAAATAGTGAAAGGATAGAAATACGTGGTCTATATGTTAAATCCAATGATTAAACTTAAAAAGCTTTATAGATCTAGATCTATGAGGCATTGTCCTAAGGTAAGCCTACAGTTGAAAGTTACTTCCCACAATGGTTAAAAGTATTTAAAGTACTACCTCAACCTCACAATTCACTTTATTAGGGTTGACATTTTCATTATCAAGGTGCTCTTGTCCTTTTCGTGACATTGAAAAATAAGGAAATTATTGCGTTACCAACAGACATACACACAAAAATACAGAACTTAGTGAGAGAATTTGCTACGTTTAAAGCATAACAAAGTATATATAAAATTTAGGCAAAATAGGCCACGAACTATTGATACATAAATAACGTAAATCGTAAACGATTCATGATGGTTTTCTGAACAAATGTGTTACTTAAATGAGTTATCATTTTCTTAGCATTAACTAACAATTTGGAATCTAGATATAAAAAGCAAAACTTATACAGTTAAGACATCAATTAAAATTGAATACGGTTGTAATACGACTGTATAAAATAAGGTGCAACACCGATGATAACTAATTTTTAAATTACAGTGATGTGTTGGTACGTAAAAATTATTCTTGCTGCTACCAACGATTATAAGGAAAAGAACAAGTACCAAAAACCAACGTTTATAGTTAAGAATTACGACCGACAAATGAAATGCGTTAATCAAGTCTCAAGGTTAGTAAATTCTTGGTTTCGGATTTTCTCGTAAAAGGTTATCAGCAAACAAAGTTATTTCCTATTAATTGCTTTATTCGTAAACAACTTTTAATGTAAACTTATTGATGTCAGTTTGAAAAAACCTTATACAAACAACTGTTTGTTATTTAATAGACTATGTATGTATGCATATTCTCTAAACAATGATTGGTATGTCTTTAAACATCAGAATGAAATATGACAAAAATCACAAATGCTGGGTTTTTGGACGTTTGTAATTTAATTTCTTAAGTAGGGAGGCCGTGTATACTAGGGAAAAGTACCGGTATCAAGGATTGTCGTCGAAAAGGTTATTATGAATAATTTGGTACGCGTAAGTACCCGAGAGATATTGGTTATGGGCCTAATGGTTGTATGGTGCAGCGATTGCATCATACGGTGAGTATGAACAGAAATGACTAAACAGTTAAGAGGGTCCGCCAGTTCCTCCAAGTTTGATTGATAAACTTCAACCCGCATTATAGTTCTATCTTTGTCTAAAACCGTTGGCACATGTGCAACGGCCATTTTTCGCAATGGTCATTGTTTGGTTGTTCATTTGTCCAGCTTTTGCAGTGATCATTGTTTGTCGTTAGTTTGTCCAGCGTATTCCAGTAACCGTTGTTTATGAGTGTATGATAAAACTATATTTTATTATTTATATTGTTTTGTAATTATCATTTTACTATGTTCTTTTAATAATTGTTTTTAATTATTTATAGTCAGTTTATAATAAACAGTGTAAAGCAAAGTTATATAGTTAACTTGTTTGGAGATAGATTCAATTGTATACTTCAGTTTATAATTTCTGCAGTTCTCCAGACATTTCATTAACACAGGTAAATATTTGTTGTATATAAATAGACATAAGTTTAATAGTTAGATTTTCTTTTTTTTGCTAGAAGCTTTAATATTAAGGTTGGTTATTATTTATTCTACACAATCTAAATGTTATTATTATTATTGCAATGCAAATTTATATTTGAGTAACGAGCTTTTCACATGTTTATTTTTTGTAGCTCTATTCCCTCCTACTGAGTGAAGGTGATTTCTACGAAACACTACTCCTCCATTAATAATGAACGATTTTTTTTACAAACGAAGTATCAAAATTAAGAATTTTTTGTGTAGACGCCCTATTTTACCAATTCCTGTAATAAAAGTGCTCAGGCTTAACCCCCACAGGTTATCAAAATCTCAATGTATTTCTTATGAAGAAAATATTATGTTTACTTAAACAGACGAATAATTTGTAATAACTAGCGCAAATGTTGCTCGAAATCGAGCAATTGCAAAGAAGTAAAGTAGTTACAGTATTTTAAAACAAATAACTTATTTAAAAACGAATAAAAGTTATAATTTCCGATGAGTTTAAAAAGACTCAACTCATAGATTACGTACCTAACAGTTCCACACAATCATCATTTCTTGTAAATATTTAATCATTTTTCAAAAGCTGATCTGGGTTTTTAGTGTATTCTACAAATCTTTCCCACTTATAGCCACATTAGGTTGTCCATGTTGATCTTTGTCAATAATAATGTAGTCTACATAGTCCTACCGTGGTACTACCCGTTGTCGTCAGTACGTTTACAAATTTCAGTCAATTTTTATAGCGATAACATTTTTTACAAAGTAGTAAAATATTTTAATTCAATCCTTTCTTTAATGTACCCAATGCGTTTTGTGGAATTAAAAAATAAATAACTTCAATTAAATTATACAGCTGATCAAAAAATGTAAACAATTATGTTCTTCATTAGGATAACACGGGGAACTTTAAAAAAAGCTACTGGGGCTGAGCCCAAGGGGGAATATTTACCAAAAAATGTAAGGCCAGTTTGTAAATCTACGCGACACGCTCTTTCCAATGAGACGTCAATGGATAAAATCGGTTTATAAATGGTTGAGGAGTTCAACCGACAAAAGTTTCATGTAGCGTATTTCGTATTAATTATATAATAATTACAGCTGTTTGTAGTAAACACATGATACACACAAAAACGTGTGTTTTCAGTTTTTGATAACAACTGTATCCGAGTGATTGATTACATCATTTTTGAGTTGGAAATTACGACTGTTATTCGTTTTAAATTAAGGCTTGGAATACATTGCAATTTCTCGAATTCTAGCAATAGGTAGGTACACTAGTATTATATAATATACTTAACATTTGACCGTCATTATTTAAACCTCCTGGTTCAAATGCAAACATATCATATATTTTATCGTTGCTATCATGGTAACTCACAAGTAAAGTTAAATTTCACTGTAAGATTAAGGTGCGCTATCTTTGTACCGGTATAATTTATTCTATGCAATCTTTAGGATTGTTATGCACGCCATGCCCGCATTTCATTGGTTGAGTAGACCACGCCCACACCAATAGGGTGACCCTGCGCACTGAAGTGCCCCTCGCATTAATTAGTAAAACCACGCCTACTGTCTATAAAGAGACTGCGCAAGCCATCATTGTTACACAGTTCATCGTTTGATAGTTGAGGTCGAACATCAAAAGGTGAACTGTGTAAAATGTAAGAATTATTGCAATGTCTGACCAACATTGTAATACTTACTTACTATTTACCTGTTAAGTTTAATCGTAAAATATTTATGGCTAGGTTCTAAATTTAAATAATGGAATTGTACACGAAGCCATTCTATCTTAAAAGTTTACGTATATTAACAAATAATAGTGATAGATTGGACTTCAACCCATGGAAAAATTAGAATGCTTTAAATGAATTTATAACTAAATTGCTATCAAACAAAAATTTGTTTAGTTTCATCAAGTCTTACAATTGAAATTTGCGAAAATATAACCGTTCATAGTGAAACAAATATATAATTATCAAACACTGGATCCTGATTGGTTGAGGTGAAGTCCCTCCCCCTACCAGGAGCATTAAAGGAGGATCGCAAAATCTAAATGTACACTTAGCTGCATGTTGCATTGTAGATAGCATGTGCTTGGGTAGCTAGTACTAACAAATAATCGTATGGGTAATATTAAGTTAAGTAAGCTATGTTTAGTTTATAAATGTTATTAAGATGTTTTACAAACATTAATTTAGCATATGAGGTTTTCTAATAGTTTATTTAGTATTAGTACTTTTGTTATGTCAATTGTTTAAGTAATATTTAAACTTTAGAATTCAAAGCATAGGGATGTTATAATTCATGTGGAAAATATTTTGCGGAAACGTAGCTCTAGCAGCTTGTACATGACCTATGATCTTTGAAACATGAATAGTTTCAACTCATATCAAAAGTTAAATTATTTTTGAATGAAACAGTGTTAATCCTTGTCTAAAACCCAGCGGATCTAAAAAAATCCTTAGCGATTTTAAGTGACCAGTGGTTTATCAACATGGAGAAATACTAACATATCTTTGAAATTGTTTAACTAAATTAAAAAGTAAAACAGTGTTAATCCTTGTCTAAAACCCAGCGGATCTAAAAAAATCCTTAGCGATTTTAAGTGACCAGTGGTTTATCAACATGGTGAAACACTAACATATCTATGAAATTGTTTAACAAAATTAAAAAGTAAAACAGTGTTAATCCTTGTCTAAAACCCAGCGGATCTAAAAAATCCTTAGCGATTTTAAGTGACCAGTGGTTTATCAACATGGTGAAACACTAACATATCTTTGAAATTGTTTAACAAAATTAAAAAGTAAAACAGTGTTAATCCTTGTCTAAAACCCAGCGGATCTAAAAAAATCCTTAGCGATTTTTAGTGACCAGTGGTTTATCAACATGGTGAAACACTAACATATCTTTGAAATTGTTTAACAAAATTAAAAAGTAAAACAGTGTTAATCCTTGTCTAAAACCCAGCGGATCTAAAAAAATCCTTAGCGATTTTAAGTGACCAGTGGTTTATCAACATGGTGAAACACTAACATATCTTTGAAATTGTTTAACAAAATTAAAAAGTAAAACAGTGTTAATCCTTGTCTAAAACCCAGAGGATCTAAAAAAATCCTTAGCGATTTTAAGTGACCAGTGGTTTATCAACATGGAGAAATACTAACATATCTTTGAAATTGTTTAACAAAATTAAAAAGTAAAACAATAATTCATGTGAGAAATATTCTGTGGAAACGTAGCTCTAGCAGTTTGTACGTTAACTGTGATCTTTGAAACATGAATAGTTCCAACTCACATCAAAAGTAGAATTATTTTTGAATGAAACAGTGTTAATCCTTGTCTAAAACCCAGCGGATCTAAAAAAAAAAATCCTTAGCGATTTTAAGTGACCAGTGGTTTATCAACATGGAGAAATACTAACATATCTTTGAAATTGTTTAACTAAATTAAAAAGTAAAACAGTGTTAATCCTTGTCTAAAACCCAGCGGATCTAAAAAAATCCTTAGCGATTTTAAGTGACCAGTGGTTTATCAACATGGTGAAACACTAACATATCTATGAAATTGTTTAACAAAATTAAAAAGTAAAACAGTGTTAATCCTTGTCTAAAACCCAGCGGATCTAAAAAATCCTTAGCGATTTTAAGTGACCAGTGGTTTATCAACATGGTGAAACACTAACATATCTTTGAAATTGTTTAACAAAATTAAAAAGTAAAACAGTGTTAATCCTTGTCTAAAACCCAGCGGATCTAAAAAAATCCTTAGCGATTTTTAGTGACCAGTGGTTTATCAACATGGTGAAACACTAACATATCTTTGAAATTGTTTAACAAAATTAAAAAGTAAAACAGTGTTAATCCTTGTCTAAAACCCAGCGGATCTAAAAAAATCCTTAGCGATTTTAAGTGACCAGTGGTTTATCAACATGGTGAAACACTAACATATCTTTGAAATTGTTTAACAAAATTAAAAAGTAAAACAGTGTTAATCCTTGTCTAAAACCCAGCGGATCTAAAAAAATCCTTAGCGATTTTAAGTGACCAGTGGTTTATCAACATGGAGAAATACTAACATATCTTTGAAATTGTTTAACAAAATTAAAAAGTAAAACAATAATTCATGTGAGAAATATTCTGTGGAAACGTAGCTCTAGCAGTTTGTACGTTAACTGTGATCTTTGAAACATGAATAGTTCCAACTCACATCAAAAGTAGAATTATTTTTGAATGAAACAGTGTTAATCCTTGTCTAAAACCCAGCGGATCTAAAAAAAAAAATCCTTAGCGATTTTAAGTGACCAGTGGTTTATCAACATGGAGAAATACTAACATATCTTTGAAATTGTTTAACAAAATTAAAAAGTAAAACAGTGTTAATCCTTGTCTAAAACCCAGCGGATCTAAAAAAATCCTTAGCGATTTTAAGTGACCAGTGGTTTATCAACATGGAGAAATACTAACATATCTTTGAAATTGTTTAACAAAATTAAAAAGTAAAACAATAATTCATGTGAGAAATATTCTGTGGAAACGTAGCTCTAGCAGTTTGTACGTTAACTGTGATCTTTGAAACATGAATAGTTCCAACTCACATCAAAAGTAGAATTATTTTTGAATGAAACAGTGTTAATCCTTGTCTAAAACCCAGCGGATCTAAAAAAAAATCCTTAGCGATTTTAAGTGACCAGTGGTTTATCAACATGGAGAAATACTAACATATCTTTGAAATTGTTTAACAAAATTAAAAAGTAAAACAGTGTTAATCCTTGTCTAAAACCCAGCGGATCTAAAAAAAATCCTTAGCGATTTTTAGTGACCAGTGGTTTATCAACATAGAGAAATACTAACATATCTTTGAAATTGTTTAACAAAATTAAAAAGTAAAACAATAATTCATGTGGGCAAATATTCTGTGGAAACATAGCTCTAGCAGTTTGTACGTTAACTGTGATCTTTGAAACATGAATAGTTCCAACTCACATCAAAAGTAAAATTATTTTTGAATGAAACAGTGTTAATCCTTGTCTAAAACCCTAAAATTAGAAATACAAAATACAGATTTTAAATTTCTCAAATAAAAAAACATCAGGATTATTTTACAAATGCGCGTTCTTTGATATAATTTATACTAGTCATTTATGCTTTTGGATATAACTTAATTACTATTATCAAAACATTATATATCCAAATCGAATATAATAAAGTTAAATTACCT
Organism: Macrosteles quadrilineatus; assembly: GCF_028750875.1. Taxonomy (NCBI): domain Eukaryota; kingdom Metazoa; phylum Arthropoda; class Insecta; order Hemiptera; family Cicadellidae; genus Macrosteles; species Macrosteles quadrilineatus. Next base: position 2,237 of record NW_026543223.1, on the reverse strand, counting down.
AATTTAATAAAAACTAAACGACTGTTACAGTAAATTATATTAGTCTTTTAGGGGCACTGAGTAATCTTTCTTTTGCTGTTAATTAACATTTTCTGGTGCACCATTTGTTTATTATACTATCATTTAAAATAAAGTTAAAATCAGCAAAAGTAAGAATACTTTTAACCCGAATGAGGAACACGGTGGTTTGTGTTACGGATCCACCTCATTCGGGTTTTATTTTTTTAAGTCTGGAGTGACCTTGACCTAGATTCATTTTATAGACAAAAGAAACAAATAATGATAAACTAAACTATTACATAAGTTAATAAGTTAAGTTAATTCTAATGTTTTGATAAACAATGATTTCTGAAATATGTGAGTTTTAATCCTTACATTTTATAAAAACCCTTTGTGTTGAAGGTGGGGGAAGTGAGGGAATCATATATAACACAGCATAGGTAGCTCTCTTGTCATTGTGTGCTGTGTTTCAGAGCGTTCCGTTTCGATAAAAATGGATGAAGACCCATGCCTTAGAAAAAGAACATTGCCCAGGCCAGTATTAGCACCAATGAAGAGGCTACAAGAACAAGCTGAAGAATCAATTCCTAAAAAGAAGAAAACTCAATTAGAAGAAGATTTAGAAGTTAGTGATGTAGAAACTAGCACATCAGTGCAAAATTTACTTGATATTATTGTTGAGGAAGCAGTAACTATAGAAGAAGAAAAACCATCAGACAAAAAAAAATCTAAATTTACAAGTAACGAGTTCGTTTTATCATCATCTTCTGAAGATGAAGATGACGTTAAATCCACAAATGAAAGGGCTAAAGAAAAAGCAAATGAAATTTCAAAAAAAGACAAACCGGTAGAAGAAAAAAGAAAAATTATTGTAATTTCCCCTCAACCAACAAAAAATCTTTGTAAATACATCTATGTGAAAAAACCTAAGAAAGGTGAAAGATGTCAAACTTGGACGAGAGGAGAATTCTGTACCATACACACAAAAAAAGAAGAAGAGAAAAAACCTAAAACAAATTATAGCAAAATTGATGAAAACTTAAGAAACATTCAGACTCATTCTCAAGAATTGGAGTCAAAAGTTGAGCATTTGCTTCGAACTAAAAACAATAATGAAGATTTGAAAAAGAAGATTAATGAAATTGAAAAAAAATTAACAATGATACAAACAAGTCTTTCAAGTACTCCACAAAACAATGCTGTAAATAACAGTCAGAAAAAAGTAAAGAAGCTGCACAAGCTAAATAAAAATTTTATCTATAAATTGGTCAATTACGACGCAAATGGTAATGCAAAATTTCAATCGGCAGAAAAAACTGTATGGATTAAGCTTCCGAAGTCATTAAGAACATCTGAACCAAACGAACTATTAAACAAATTATTTAAATATGACAAAAATGATAATAAGTTCAAATTTGAATAGTGATTGCCAATCAATTCAAGAAACTAGAATGAAATATTTAAAATGTATAAAAATGTAAAAAAAGTAGAAAAAACAAAAAAAAAACAAAAAAAACTGTCGTGTGAGTGACATTTTACAGCTGTTAAATGTTAAATTGTAAACTTCCAATATTTTACGCAGTTTACAATTTATATATTTAAGCTGTTTGTCTATCTCCGCCTGAAGAGGCCCAAAAAGGCCGAAACAGTTTTTACCAATAAATTAATCTATAAAAGTTGACTAATCATATATATTTTATCTTATTTTTTTCTATTTTTTAAGAAACATTTAAATTTGTTTTTATTAATTTTTACTAACATCAGGAGTGTTTCAATATTGCAGAAAGAGTTTGCTATTCTTATTTAAATTTTGTATTAAGAGAGGTAACTTAAAAACTAACCAATTTTTTAATTAATTATTAAGAGACATTGGTCGAACTTTCTTTTGCTGTTTTAACAGTAATAATCATTTGCTGCTGCAGCATTTATAATTTGTATACCCATGTTAAAAGTAAGGCTAATGCAGCAAAAGTAAGTGCAAATTTAACCGAATGATGGAACACCGTGGTTCGTGTTATGGATTCACCTCATTCGGTCAACATTTTTTTAGTCTGGTTTGAATCTATTTTGACCAGTAATCTACTCTTGACCTAGAATCTATTTATGTAGTAAAGGAACAAATAACATTTAAGTAATCCAAACTACATTCACCATTTAAGGTCTAATGACAGATGTATGTCATCTAATTAAAAGATGTTATAACTAATAATTGTCATACAGGTTTTGTTAACTGACAT
>NW_026543222.1:0-42241 GCF_028750875.1 Macrosteles quadrilineatus | reverse complement strand
TGATGTTTTATGTTTTATGGTTTTTATGTTTCATGTTTTATGTTTTCTAAGTTCTATGTTTCATGTTTAATGTTTTTGTTTTCATGTTTTTATGTTTTTATTATGTATTTTATTATTGTATTATGTTTTATGTTTTGTTTTTCTATGTTTAATGTTTTCATTTTTTATGTTTTATGTTTCATGTTTTATGTTTTCTATGTTTTATGTTTCCTATGTTTTATGTTTCATGTTTTATGTTTTCTATGTTTCATGTTTCATGTTTTCTATGTTTTATGTTTTATGTTTCATGTTTTATGTTTCATGTTTTATGTTTTCTATGTTTTATGTTTCATGTTTTATGTTTTCTATGTTTTATGTTTCATGTTTTATGTTTTCTATGCTTTATGTCTCATGTTTTATGTTTTCAATGTTTTATGTTTCATGATTTATGTTTTTATGATTCATGTTTCATGTTTTATTTTTTCTATGTTTTATGTTTTCTAAGTTCTATGTTTCATTTTTTATGGTTCTTATGTTTCATGTTTTACGTTTTATGTTTTTATGTTTTATGTTTTCTCTGTTTTAAGTTTTTTTATGTTTTATGTTTTTGTTTCATGTTTTATGTTTTCTATGTTTTATGTTTCCTATGTTTTATGTTTTAGATTTTCTATGTTTAATGTTTTCATTTTTTATGTTTTATGTTTTTTATGTTTTATGTTTTTTATGTTTTATGTTTTCTATGTTTTATGTTTTCTATATTTCATGTTTCTATGTTTTATGTTTTCTATATTTCATGTTTCATGTTTTATGTTTTCAATGTTTTATGTTTCATGTTTTATGTTTTCTATGTTTTATGTTTCATGTTTTCTATGTTTTATGTCTCATGTTTTATGTTTTCTATGTTTTATGTTTCATGATTTATGTTTTTATGATTCATGTTTCATGTTTTATGTTTTCTATGTTTTATGTTTTATGGTTTTTATGTTTCATGTTTTACGTTTTATGTTGTTATGTTTTATGTTTTCTCTGTATTATGTTTTTTATGTTTCATGTTTTATGTTTTATGTTTTTATGTTTCATGTTTTATTGTTTCTATGTTTTATGTTTTCATGTTTTTATGCATTATGTTTTATGTTTTAAATTTTATGTTCTATGTTTTATGTTACCTATGTTTTATGTTTTCATGTTTTCATGTTTTCTATTTTTTTATGATTTAATGTTTTTATGTATTTAGTTTTATGTTTTATTTTTTATGTTTTATGTTTTTATGTTTCATGTTTTCTATGTTTTATGTTTGATGTTTTCTATGTTTTATGTCTCATGTTTTATGTTTTCTATGTTTTATGTTTCATGATTTATGTTTTTATGATTCATGTTTCATGTTTTATGTTTTCTAAGTTCTATGTTTCATGTTTTATGTTTTTTGTTTTCATGTTTTTATGTTTTTATTATGTATTTTATTATTGTATTATGTTTCATGTTTTGTTTTTCTATGTTTAATGTTTTCATTTTTTATGTTTTATGTTTCATGTTTTATGTTTTCTATGTTTTATGTTTCCTATGTTTTATGTTTCATGTTTTATGTTTTCTATGTTTCATGTTTCATGTTTTCTATGTTTTATGTTTTATGTTTCATGTTTTATGTTTCATGTTTTATGTTTTCTATGTTTTATGTTTCATGTTTTATGTTTTCTATGTTTTATGTTTCATGTTTTATGTTTTCTATGCTTTATGTCTCATGTTTTATGTTTTCAATGTTTTATGTTTCATGATTTATGTTTTTATGATTCATGTTTCATGTTTTATTTTTTCTATGTTTTATGTTTTCTAAGTTCTATGTTTCATTTTTTATGGTTCTTATGTTTCATGTTTTACGTTTTATGTTTTTATGTTTTATGTTTTCTCTGTTTTAAGTTTTTTTATGTTTTATGTTTTTGTTTCATGTTTTATGTTTTCTAAGTTTTATGTTTTATGTTTTATGGTTTTTATGTTTAATGTTTTACGTTTTATGTTGTTATGTTTTCTCTGTATTATGTTTTCTATGTTTCATGTTTTATGTTTTATGGTTTTATGTTTCATGTTTTATTGTTTCTATGTTTTATGTTTCCTATGTTTTATGTTTTCATGTTTTTATGTTTTATGTTTTATGTTTCATGTTTTATGTTTTCTATGTTTTATGTTTAATTTTTTATGTTTTCTAAGTTCTATGTTTCATGTTTTATGGTTTTTATGTTTTATGTTTTACGTTTTTATGTTTCATGTTTTACGTTTTATGTTTTTATGTTTTATGTTTTCTCTGTTTTAAGTTTTTTTTATGTTTTATGTTTTTATGTTTCATGTTTGATGTTTTCTAAGTTTGATGTTTTATGTTTTATGGTTTTTATGTTTCATGTTTTATGTTTTCTAAGTTCTATGTTTCATGTTTAATGTTTTTTGTTTTCATGTTTTTATGTTTTTATTATGTATTTTATTATTGTATTATGTTTTATGTTTTGTTTTTCTATGTTTAATGTTTTCATTTTTTATGTTTCATGTTTTATGTTTTCTATGTTTTATGTTTCCTATGTTTTATGTTTTCTATGTATCATGTTTCATGTTTTATGTTTTCAATGTTTTATGTTTCATGTTTTATGTTTTCTATGTTTAATGTTTTCTATGTTTTATGTTTCATGATTTATGTTTTTATGATTCATGTTTCATGTTTTATGTTTTTGATTTCATGTTTTTATGTTTTTATTATGTATTTTATTATTGTATTATGTTTTATGTTTTGTTTTTCTATGTTTAATGTTTTCATTTTTTATGTTTTATGTTTCATGTTTTATGTTTTCAATGTTTTATGTTTCCTATGTATTATGTTTTCTATGTTTAATGTTTTCATTTTTTATGTTTTATGTTTCCTATGTTTTATGTTTTCTATGTTTCATGTTTCATGTTTTATGTTTTGAATGTTTTATGTTTCATGTTTTATGTTTTCTATGTTTAATGTTTTCTATGTTTTATGTTTCATGTTTTCTATGTTTTTTTTGTCTCATGTTTTATGTTTTTTATGTTTTATGTTTCATGATTTATGTTTTTATGATTCATGTTTCATGTTTTATGTTTTCTATATTTTATGTTTTCTATGTTTTATGTTTCATGTTTTATGTTTTCTAAGTTCTATGTTTCATGTTTTATGGTTTTTATGTTTCATTTTTTACGTTTTATGTTTCATGTATTCTCTGTTTTAAGTTTTTTATGTTTTATGTTTTTATGTTTTATGTTTTATGTTTTCTAAGTTTTATGTTTTATGTTTTATGGTTCTTATGTTTCAGGTTTTACGTTTTATGTTGTTATGTTTTCTCTGTATTATGTTTTCTATGTTTCATGTTTTTATGTTTTATGGTTTTATGTTTCATGTTTTATTGTTTCTATGTTTTATGTTTCCTATGTTTTATGTTTTCATGTTTTTATGTTTTATGTTTTGGATTTTCTATGTTTAATGTTTTCATTTTTTATGTTTTATGTTTCATGTTTTATGTTTTTTATGTTTTATGTTTTATGTTTTCTATATTTCATGTTTCATGTTTTATGTTTTCAATGTTTTATGTTTCATGTTTTATGTTTTCTATGTTTTATGTTTCAAGTTTTCTATGTTTTATGTCTCATGTTTTATGTTTTCTATGTTTCATGATTTATGTTTTTATGATTCATGTTTCATGTTTTATGTTTTCTATGTTTTATGTTTTATGGTTTTTATGTTTTATGGTTTTTATGTTTCATGTTTTACGTTTTATGTTATGTTTTTTGTTTTCTCTGTATTATGTTTTTTATGTTTCATGTTTTATGTTTTTATGTTTCATGTTTTATTGTTTCTATGTTTTATGTTTTCATGTTTTTATGATTCATGTTTTGTTTTATGTTTTTTATGTTTTCATGGTTTTATGCATTATGTTTTATGTTTTAAATTTTATGTTCTATGTTTTATGTTACCTATGTTTTATGTTTTCATGTTTTCATGTTTTCTATTTTTTATGATTTCATGTTTTTATGTATTTAGTTTTATGTTTTATTTTTTATGTTTTATGTTTTTATGTTTCATGTTTTCTATGTTTTATGTTTCATGTTTTCTATGTTTTATGTCTCATGTTTTATGTTTTCTATGTTTTATGTTTCATGATTTATGTTTTTATGATTCATGTTTCATGTTTTATGTTTTTGATTTCATGTTTTTATGTTTTTATTATGTATTTTATTATTGTATTATGTTTTATGTTTTGTTTTTCTATGTTTAATGTTTTCATTTTTTATGTTTTATGTTTCATGTTTTATGTTTTCTATGTTTTATGTTTCCTATGTTTTATGTTTTCTATGTTTCATGTTTCATGTTTTATGTTTTGAATGTTTTATGTTTCATGTTTTATGTTTTCTATGTTAAATGTTTTCTATGTTTTTATGATTCATGTTTCATGTTTTAAGTTTTTTATGTTTTATGTTTTTATGTTTTATGTTTTATGTTTTATGGTTCTTATGTTTCAGGTTTTACGTTTTATGTTGTTATGTTTTCTCTGTATTATGTTTTCTATGTTTCATGTTTTTATGTTTTATGGTTTTATGTTTCATGTTTTATTGTTTCTATGTTTTATGTTTCCTATGTTTTATGTTTTAGATTTTCTATGTTTAATGTTTTCATTTTTTATGTTTTATGTTTTTTATGTTTTATGTTTTCTATGTTTTATGTTTTCTATATTTCATGTTTCTATGTTTTATGTTTTCTATATTTCATGTTTCATGTTTTATGTTTTCAATGTTTTATGTTTCATGTTTTATGTTTTCTATGTTTTATGTTTCATGTTTTCTATGTTTTATGTCTCATGTTTTATGTTTTCTATGTTTTATGTTTCATGATTTATGTTTTTATGATTCATGTTTCATGTTTTATGTTTTCTATGTTTTATGTTTTATGGTTTTTATGTTTCATGTTTTACGTTTTATGTTGTTATGTTTTATGTTTTCTCTGTATTATGTTTTTTATGTTTTATGTTTTATGTTTTATGTTTTATGTTTCATGTTTTATGTCTCATGTTTTATGTTTTCTATGTTTTATGTTTCATGATTTATGTTTTTATGATTCATGTTTCATGTTTTATGTTTTCTATGTTTTATGTTTTATGGTTTTTATGTTTCATGTTTTACGTTTTATGTTGTTATGTTTTATGTTTTCTCTGTATTATGTTTTTTATGTTTCATGTTTTATGTTTTATGTTTTTATGTTTCATGTTTTATTGTTTCTATGTTTTATGTTTTCATGTTTTTATGCATTATGTTTTATGTTTTAAATTTTATGTTCTATGTTTTATGTTACCTATGTTTTATGTTTTCATGTTTTCATGTTTTCTATTTTTTTATGATTTCATGTTTTTATGTATTTAGTTTTATGTTTTATTTTTTATGTTTTATGTTTTTATGTGTCATGTTTTCTATGTTTTATGTTTCATGTTTTCTATGTTTTATGTCTCATGTTTTATGTTTTCTATGTTTTATGTTTCATGATTTATGTTTTTATGATTCATGTTTCATGTTTTATGTTTTCTAAGTTCTATGTTTCATGTTTTATGTTTTTCGTTTTCATGTTTTTATGTTTTTATTATGTATTTTATTATTGTATTATGTTTCATGTTTTGTTTTTCTATGTTTAATGTTTTCATTTTTTATGTTTTATGTTTCATGTTTTATGTTTTCTATGTTTTATGTTTCCTATGTTTTATGTTTCATGTTTTATGTTTTCTATGTTTCATGTTTCATGTTTTCTATGTTTTATGTTTTATCTTTCATGTTTTATGTTTCATGTTTTATGTTTTCTATGTTTTATGTTTCATGTTTTATGTTTTCTATGTTTTATGTTTCATGTTTTATGTTTTCTATGCTTTATGTCTCATGTTTTATGTTTTCAATGTTTTATGTTTCATGATTTATGTTTTTATGATTCATGTTTCATGTTTTATTTTTTCTATGTTTTATGTTTTCTAAGTTCTATGTTTCATTTTTTATGGTTCTTATGTTTCATGTTTTACGTTTTATGTTTTTATGTTTTATGTTTTCTCTGTTTTAAGTTTTTTTATGTTTTATGTTTTTGTTTCATGTTTTATGTTTTCTATGTTTTATGTTTCCTATGTTTTATGTTTTAGATTTTCTATGTTTAATGTTTTCATTTTTTATGTTTTATGTTTTTTATGTTTTATGTTTTCTATGTTTTATGTTTTCTATATTTCATGTTTCTATGTTTTATGTTTTCTATATTTCATGTTTCATGTTTTATGTTTTCAATGTTTTATGTTTCATGTTTTATGTTTTCTATGTTTTATGTTTCATGTTTTCTATGTTTTATGTCTCATGTTTTATGTTTTCTATGTTTTATGTTTCATGATTTATGTTTTTATGATTCATGTTTCATGTTTTATGTTTTCTATGTTTTATGTTTTCTATGTTTTATGTTTCATGTTTTATGTTTTCTAAGTTCTATGTTTCATGTTTTATGGTTTTTATGTTTCATTTTTTACGTTTTATGTTTCATGTATTCTCTGTTTTAAGTTTTTTATGTTTTATGTTTTTATGTTTCATGTTTTATGTTTTCTAAGTTTTATGTTTTATGTTTTATGGTTCTTATGTTTCATGTTTTACGTTTTATGTTGTTATGTTTTCTCTGTATTATGTTTTCTATGTTTCATGTTTTTATGTTTTATGGTTTTATGTTTCATGTTTTATTGTTTCTATGTTTTATGTTTCCTATGTTTTATGTTTTCATGTTTTTATGTTTTATGTTTTATGTTTCATGTTTTATGTTTTCTATGTTTTATGTTTAATTTTTTATGTTTTCTAAGTTCTATGTTTCATGTTTTATGGTTTTTATGTTTTATGTTTTACGTTTTTATGTTTCATGTTTTACGTTTTATGTTTTTATGTTTTATGTTTTCTAAGTTTGATGTTTTATGTTTTATGGTTTTTATGTTTCATGTTTTATGTTTTCTAAGTTCTATGTTTCATGTTTAATGTTTTTTGTTTTCATGTTTTTATGTTTTTATTATGTATTTTATTATTGTATTATGTTTTATGTTTTGTTTTTCTATGTTTAATGTTTTCATTTTTTATGTTTTATGTTTCATGTTTTATGTTTTCTATGTTTTATGTTTCCTATGTTTTATGTTTCATGTTTTATGTTTTCTATGTTTCATGTTTCATGTTTTCTATGTTTTATGTTTTATGTTTCATGTTTTATGTTTCATGTTTTATGTTTTCTATGTTTTATGTTTCATGTTTTATGTTTTCTATGTTTTATGTTTCATGTTTTATGTTTTCTATGCTTTATGTCTCATGTTTTATGTTTTCAATGTTTTATGTTTCATGATTTATGTTTTTATGATTCATGTTTCATGTTTTATTTTTTCTATGTTTTATGTTTTCTAAGTTCTATGTTTCATTTTTTATGGTTCTTATGTTTCATGTTTTACGTTTTATGTTTTTATGTTTTATGTTTTCTCTGTTTTAAGTTTTTTTATGTTTTATGTTTTTGTTTCATGTTTTATGTTTTCTATGTTTTATGTTTCCTATGTTTTATGTTTTAGATTTTCTATGTTTAATGTTTTCATTTTTTATGTTTTATGTTTTTTATGTTTTATGTTTTTTATGTTTTATGTTTTCTATGTTTTATGTTTTCTATATTTCATGTTTCTATGTTTTATGTTTTCTATATTTCATGTTTCATGTTTTATGTTTTCAATGTTTTATGTTTCATGTTTTATGTTTTCTATGTTTTATGTTTCATGTTTTCTATGTTTTATGTCTCATGTTTTATGTTTTCTATGTTTTATGTTTCATGATTTATGTTTTTATGATTCATGTTTCATGTTTTATGTTTTCTATGTTTTATGTTTTATGGTTTTTATGTTTCATGTTTTACGTTTTATGTTGTTATGTTTTATGTTTTCTCTGTATTATGTTTTTTATGTTTCATGTTTTATGTTTTATGTTTTTATGTTTCATGTTTTATTGTTTCTATGTTTTATGTTTTCATGTTTTTATGCATTATGTTTTATGTTTTAAATTTTATGTTCTATGTTTTATGTTACCTATGTTTTATGTTTTCATGTTTTCATGTTTTCTATTTTTTTATGATTTAATGTTTTTATGTATTTAGTTTTATGTTTTATTTTTTATGTTTTATGTTTTTATGTTTCATGTTTTCTATGTTTTATGTTTGATGTTTTCTATGTTTTATGTCTCATGTTTTATGTTTTCTATGTTTTATGTTTCATGATTTATGTTTTTATGATTCATGTTTCATGTTTTATGTTTTCTAAGTTCTATGTTTCATGTTTTATGTTTTTTGTTTTCATGTTTTTATGTTTTTATTATGTATTTTATTATTGTATTATGTTTCATGTTTTGTTTTTCTATGTTTAATGTTTTCATTTTTTATGTTTTATGTTTCATGTTTTATGTTTTCTATGTTTTATGTTTCCTATGTTTTATGTTTCATGTTTTATGTTTTCTATGTTTCATGTTTCATGTTTTCTATGTTTTATGTTTTATGTTTCATGTTTTATGTTTCATGTTTTATGTTTTCTATGTTTTATGTTTCATGTTTTATGTTTTCTATGTTTTATGTTTCATGTTTTATGTTTTCTATGCTTTATGTCTCATGTTTTATGTTTTCAATGTTTTATGTTTCATGATTTATGTTTTTATGATTCATGTTTCATGTTTTATTTTTTCTATGTTTTATGTTTTCTAAGTTCTATGTTTCATTTTTTATGGTTCTTATGTTTCATGTTTTACGTTTTATGTTTTTATGTTTTATGTTTTCTCTGTTTTAAGTTTTTTTATGTTTTATGTTTTTGTTTCATGTTTTATGTTTTCTAAGTTTTATGTTTTATGTTTTATGGTTTTTATGTTTAATGTTTTACGTTTTATGTTGTTATGTTTTCTCTGTATTATGTTTTCTATGTTTCATGTTTTATGTTTTATGGTTTTATGTTTCATGTTTTATTGTTTCTATGTTTTATGTTTCCTATGTTTTATGTTTTCATGTTTTTATGTTTTATGTTTTATGTTTCATGTTTTATGTTTTCTATGTTTTATGTTTAATTTTTTATGTTTTCTAAGTTCTATGTTTCATGTTTTATGGTTTTTATGTTTTATGTTTTACGTTTTTATGTTTCATGTTTTACGTTTTATGTTTTTATGTTTTATGTTTTCTCTGTTTTAAGTTTTTTTTATGTTTTATGTTTTTATGTTTCATGTTTGATGTTTTCTAAGTTTGATGTTTTATGTTTTATGGTTTTTATGTTTCATGTTTTATGTTTTCTAAGTTCTATGTTTCATGTTTAATGTTTTTTGTTTTCATGTTTTTATGTTTTTATTATGTATTTTATTATTGTATTATGTTTTATGTTTTGTTTTTCTATGTTTAATGTTTTCATTTTTTATGTTTCATGTTTTATGTTTTCTATGTTTTATGTTTCCTATGTTTTATGTTTTCTATGTATCATGTTTCATGTTTTATGTTTTCAATGTTTTATGTTTCATGTTTTATGTTTTCTATGTTTAATGTTTTCTATGTTTTATGTTTCATGATTTATGTTTTTATGATTCATGTTTCATGTTTTATGTTTTTGATTTCATGTTTTTATGTTTTTATTATGTATTTTATTATTGTATTATGTTTTATGTTTTGTTTTTCTATGTTTAATGTTTTCATTTTTTATGTTTTATGTTTCATGTTTTATGTTTTCAATGTTTTATGTTTCCTATGTATTATGTTTTCTATGTTTAATGTTTTCATTTTTTATGTTTTATGTTTCCTATGTTTTATGTTTTCTATGTTTCATGTTTCATGTTTTATGTTTTGAATGTTTTATGTTTCATGTTTTATGTTTTCTATGTTTAATGTTTTCTATGTTTTATGTTTCATGTTTTCTATGTTTTTTTTGTCTCATGTTTTATGTTTTTTATGTTTTATGTTTCATGATTTATGTTTTTATGATTCATGTTTCATGTTTTATGTTTTCTATATTTTATGTTTTCTATGTTTTATGTTTCATGTTTTATGTTTTCTAAGTTCTATGTTTCATGTTTTATGGTTTTTATGTTTCATTTTTTACGTTTTATGTTTCATGTATTCTCTGTTTTAAGTTTTTTATGTTTTATGTTTTTATGTTTTATGTTTTATGTTTTCTAAGTTTTATGTTTTATGTTTTATGGTTCTTATGTTTCAGGTTTTACGTTTTATGTTGTTATGTTTTCTCTGTATTATGTTTTCTATGTTTCATGTTTTTATGTTTTATGGTTTTATGTTTCATGTTTTATTGTTTCTATGTTTTATGTTTCCTATGTTTTATGTTTTCATGTTTTTATGTTTTATGTTTTGGATTTTCTATGTTTAATGTTTTCATTTTTTATGTTTTATGTTTCATGTTTTATGTTTTTTATGTTTTATGTTTTATGTTTTCTATATTTCATGTTTCATGTTTTATGTTTTCAATGTTTTATGTTTCATGTTTTATGTTTTCTATGTTTTATGTTTCAAGTTTTCTATGTTTTATGTCTCATGTTTTATGTTTTCTATGTTTCATGATTTATGTTTTTATGATTCATGTTTCATGTTTTATGTTTTCTATGTTTTATGTTTTATGGTTTTTATGTTTTATGGTTTTTATGTTTCATGTTTTACGTTTTATGTTATGTTTTTTGTTTTCTCTGTATTATGTTTTTTATGTTTCATGTTTTATGTTTTTATGTTTCATGTTTTATTGTTTCTATGTTTTATGTTTTCATGTTTTTATGATTCATGTTTTGTTTTATGTTTTTTATGTTTTCATGGTTTTATGCATTATGTTTTATGTTTTAAATTTTATGTTCTATGTTTTATGTTACCTATGTTTTATGTTTTCATGTTTTCATGTTTTCTATTTTTTATGATTTCATGTTTTTATGTATTTAGTTTTATGTTTTATTTTTTATGTTTTATGTTTTTATGTTTCATGTTTTCTATGTTTTATGTTTCATGTTTTCTATGTTTTATGTCTCATGTTTTATGTTTTCTATGTTTTATGTTTCATGATTTATGTTTTTATGATTCATGTTTCATGTTTTATGTTTTTGATTTCATGTTTTTATGTTTTTATTATGTATTTTATTATTGTATTATGTTTTATGTTTTGTTTTTCTATGTTTAATGTTTTCATTTTTTATGTTTTATGTTTCATGTTTTATGTTTTCTATGTTTTATGTTTCCTATGTTTTATGTTTTCTATGTTTCATGTTTCATGTTTTATGTTTTGAATGTTTTATGTTTCATGTTTTATGTTTTCTATGTTAAATGTTTTCTATGTTTTTATGATTCATGTTTCATGTTTTAAGTTTTTTATGTTTTATGTTTTTATGTTTTATGTTTTATGTTTTATGGTTCTTATGTTTCAGGTTTTACGTTTTATGTTGTTATGTTTTCTCTGTATTATGTTTTCTATGTTTCATGTTTTTATGTTTTATGGTTTTATGTTTCATGTTTTATTGTTTCTATGTTTTATGTTTCCTATGTTTTATGTTTTAGATTTTCTATGTTTAATGTTTTCATTTTTTATGTTTTATGTTTTTTATGTTTTATGTTTTCTATGTTTTATGTTTTCTATATTTCATGTTTCTATGTTTTATGTTTTCTATATTTCATGTTTCATGTTTTATGTTTTCAATGTTTTATGTTTCATGTTTTATGTTTTCTATGTTTTATGTTTCATGTTTTCTATGTTTTATGTCTCATGTTTTATGTTTTCTATGTTTTATGTTTCATGATTTATGTTTTTATGATTCATGTTTCATGTTTTATGTTTTCTATGTTTTATGTTTTATGGTTTTTATGTTTCATGTTTTACGTTTTATGTTGTTATGTTTTATGTTTTCTCTGTATTATGTTTTTTATGTTTTATGTTTTATGTTTTATGTTTTATGTTTCATGTTTTATGTCTCATGTTTTATGTTTTCTATGTTTTATGTTTCATGATTTATGTTTTTATGATTCATGTTTCATGTTTTATGTTTTCTATGTTTTATGTTTTATGGTTTTTATGTTTCATGTTTTACGTTTTATGTTGTTATGTTTTATGTTTTCTCTGTATTATGTTTTTTATGTTTCATGTTTTATGTTTTATGTTTTTATGTTTCATGTTTTATTGTTTCTATGTTTTATGTTTTCATGTTTTTATGCATTATGTTTTATGTTTTAAATTTTATGTTCTATGTTTTATGTTACCTATGTTTTATGTTTTCATGTTTTCATGTTTTCTATTTTTTTATGATTTCATGTTTTTATGTATTTAGTTTTATGTTTTATTTTTTATGTTTTATGTTTTTATGTGTCATGTTTTCTATGTTTTATGTTTCATGTTTTCTATGTTTTATGTCTCATGTTTTATGTTTTCTATGTTTTATGTTTCATGATTTATGTTTTTATGATTCATGTTTCATGTTTTATGTTTTCTAAGTTCTATGTTTCATGTTTTATGTTTTTCGTTTTCATGTTTTTATGTTTTTATTATGTATTTTATTATTGTATTATGTTTCATGTTTTGTTTTTCTATGTTTAATGTTTTCATTTTTTATGTTTTATGTTTCATGTTTTATGTTTTCTATGTTTTATGTTTCCTATGTTTTATGTTTCATGTTTTATGTTTTCTATGTTTCATGTTTCATGTTTTCTATGTTTTATGTTTTATCTTTCATGTTTTATGTTTCATGTTTTATGTTTTCTATGTTTTATGTTTCATGTTTTATGTATTCTATGTTTTATGTTTCATGTTTTATGTTTTCTATGCTTTATGTCTCATGTTTTATGTTTTCAATGTTTTATGTTTCATGATTTATGTTTTTATGATTCATGTTTCATGTTTTATTTTTTCTATGTTTTATGTTTTCTAAGTTCTATGTTTCATTTTTTATGGTTCTTATGTTTCATGTTTTACGTTTTATGTTTTTATGTTTTATGTTTTCTCTGTTTTAAGTTTTTTTATGTTTTATGTTTTTGTTTCATGTTTTATGTTTTCTATGTTTTATGTTTCCTATGTTTTATGTTTTAGATTTTCTATGTTTAATGTTTTCATTTTTTATGTTTTATGTTTTTTATGTTTTATGTTTTCTATGTTTTATGTTTTCTATATTTCATGTTTCTATGTTTTATGTTTTCTATATTTCATGTTTCATGTTTTATGTTTTCAATGTTTTATGTTTCATGTTTTATGTTTTCTATGTTTTATGTTTCATGTTTTCTATGTTTTATGTCTCATGTTTTATGTTTTCTATGTTTTATGTTTCATGATTTATGTTTTTATGATTCATGTTTCATGTTTTATGTTTTCTATGTTTTATGTTTTCTATGTTTTATGTTTCATGTTTTATGTTTTCTAAGTTCTATGTTTCATGTTTTATGGTTTTTATGTTTCATTTTTTACGTTTTATGTTTCATGTATTCTCTGTTTTAAGTTTTTTATGTTTTATGTTTTTATGTTTCATGTTTTATGTTTTCTAAGTTTTATGTTTTATGTTTTATGGTTCTTATGTTTCATGTTTTACGTTTTATGTTGTTATGTTTTCTCTGTATTATGTTTTCTATGTTTCATGTTTTTATGTTTTATGGTTTTATGTTTCATGTTTTATTGTTTCTATGTTTTATGTTTCCTATGTTTTATGTTTTCATGTTTTTATGTTTTATGTTTTATGTTTCATGTTTTATGTTTTCTATGTTTTATGTTTAATTTTTTATGTTTTCTAAGTTCTATGTTTCATGTTTTATGGTTTTTATGTTTTATGTTTTACGTTTTTATGTTTCATGTTTTACGTTTTATGTTTTTATGTTTTATGTTTTCTCTGTTTTAAGTTTTTTTTATGTTTTATGTTTTTATGTTTCATGTTTGATGTTTTCTAAGTTTGATGTTTTATGTTTTATGGTTTTTATGTTTCATGTTTTATGTTTTCTAAGTTCTATGTTTCATGTTTAATGTTTTTTGTTTTCATGTTTTTATGTTTTTATTATGTATTTTATTATTGTATTATGTTTTATGTTTTGTTTTTCTATGTTTAATGTTTTCATTTTTTATGTTTTATGTTTCATGTTTTATGTTTTCTATGTTTTATGTTTCCTATGTTTTATGTTTCATGTTTTATGTTTTCTATGTTTCATGTTTCATGTTTTCTATTTTTTTATGATTTCATGTTTTTATGTATTTAGTTTTATGTTTTATTTTTTATGTTTTATGTTTTTATGTGTCATGTTTTCTATGTTTTATGTTTCATGTTTTCTATGTTTTATGTCTCATGTTTTATGTTTTCTATGTTTTATGTTTCATGATTTATGTTTTTATGATTCATGTTTCATGTTTTATGTTTTCTAAGTTCTATGTTTCATGTTTTATGTTTTTCGTTTTCATGTTTTTATGTTTTTATTATGTATTTTATTATTGTATTATGTTTCATGTTTTGTTTTTCTATGTTTAATGTTTTCATTTTTTATGTTTTATGTTTCATGTTTTATGTTTTCTATGTTTTATGTTTCCTATGTTTTATGTTTCATGTTTTATGTTTTCTATGTTTCATGTTTCATGTTTTCTATGTTTTATGTTTTATCTTTCATGTTTTATGTTTCATGTTTTATGTTTTCTATGTTTTATGTTTTATGTTTTCTCTGTTTTAAGTTTTTTTATGTTTTATGTTTTTGTTTCATGTTTTATGTTTTCTATGTTTTATGTTTCCTATGTTTTATGTTTTAGATTTTCTATGTTTAATGTTTTCATTTTTTATGTTTTATGTTTTTTATGTTTTATGTTTTTTATGTTTTATGTTTTCTATGTTTTATGTTTTCTATATTTCATGTTTCTATGTTTTATGTTTTCTATATTTCATGTTTCATGTTTTATGTTTTCAATGTTTTATGTTTCATGTTTTATGTTTTCTATGTTTTATGTTTCATGTTTTCTATGTTTTATGTCTCATGTTTTATGTTTTCTATGTTTTATGTTTCATGATTTATGTTTTTATGATTCATGTTTCATGTTTTATGTTTTCTATGTTTTATGTTTTATGGTTTTTATGTTTCATGTTTTACGTTTTATGTTGTTATGTTTTATGTTTTCTCTGTATTATGTTTTTTATGTTTCATGTTTTATGTTTTATGTTTTTATGTTTCATGTTTTATTGTTTCTATGTTTTATGTTTTCATGTTTTTATGCATTATGTTTTATGTTTTAAATTTTATGTTCTATGTTTTATGTTACCTATGTTTTATGTTTTCATGTTTTCATGTTTTCTATTTTTTTATGATTTAATGTTTTTATGTATTTAGTTTTATGTTTTATTTTTTATGTTTTATGTTTTTATGTTTCATGTTTTCTATGTTTTATGTTTGATGTTTTCTATGTTTTATGTCTCATGTTTTATGTTTTCTATGTTTTATGTTTCATGATTTATGTTTTTATGATTCATGTTTCATGTTTTATGTTTTCTAAGTTCTATGTTTCATGTTTTATGTTTTTTGTTTTCATGTTTTTATGTTTTTATTATGTATTTTATTATTGTATTATGTTTCATGTTTTGTTTTTCTATGTTTAATGTTTTCATTTTTTATGTTTTATGTTTCATGTTTTATGTTTTCTATGTTTTATGTTTCCTATGTTTTATGTTTCATGTTTTATGTTTTCTATGTTTCATGTTTCATGTTTTCTATGTTTTATGTTTTATGTTTCATGTTTTATGTTTCATGTTTTATGTTTTCTATGTTTTATGTTTCATGTTTTATGTTTTCTATGTTTTATGTTTCATGTTTTATGTTTTCTATGCTTTATGTCTCATGTTTTATGTTTTCAATGTTTTATGTTTCATGATTTATGTTTTTATGATTCATGTTTCATGTTTTATTTTTTCTATGTTTTATGTTTTCTAAGTTCTATGTTTCATTTTTTATGGTTCTTATGTTTCATGTTTTACGTTTTATGTTTTTATGTTTTATGTTTTCTCTGTTTTAAGTTTTTTTATGTTTTATGTTTTTGTTTCATGTTTTATGTTTTCTAAGTTTTATGTTTTATGTTTTATGGTTTTTATGTTTAATGTTTTACGTTTTATGTTTTATGTTTTCTCTGTATTATGTTTTCTATGTTTCATGTTTTATGTTTTATGTTTTTATGTTTCATGTTTTATTGTTTCTATGTTTTATGTTTCCTATGTTTTACGTTTTTATGTTTTATGTTTTAGATTTTCTATTTTTAATGTTTTCATTTTTTATGTTTTATGTTTTTCTGTTTTATGTTTTAATGATTCATGTTTTGTTTTATGTTTTCTATGTTTTATGTTTTATGTTTTATGTTTTGTGTTTTATGTTTTATGCTTTGTGTTTTATGTTTTATGTTTTGTGTTTTATGTTTTATGTTTTATGTTTTATGTATTATGTTTTATGTTTTATGTTTTATGTTTTATGTTTTATGTTTTATGTTTGATGTTTGATGTTTTATGTTTTATGTTTTATGTTTTATGTTTTATGTTTTATGTTTTATGTTTTATGTTTCATGTTTCATGTTTTATGTTTTTATATTTTATGTTTTTTATGTTTTATATTGTATGAAACAATAATAGGTGCAAATAATACGTCACAAGAAAAATGTACAATCTTTTATTTCAGTAACAACTGAAATATAAACAACAAACAATAATCATATATGTGTTGTTAGCAAATTAAATTAAATCTCAAGAACTACAGTCTGTACACAGATTTGGCAGATTTTCAAACGACCCTTATGTATCAATTGAATCTCCTAGAGAAAACATAAATGAAGTTACCAAATCAACTTGTAGCACATCACTATTGCAAGGTGTACAACGTACTGTGTGGATAAGTTAATAATTCTAGCAGTTACCTAGTCTACCTTTTTTATATGTAGTGAAATATTTTTTTTTTATTGTACCTAGCGATAGTTATAACAAATCGATTCAAAAATATAGCTTGGAAAATATCTGAAACAGTAAACAACATTTTTTATTCATATTCGTATGCAGTAGATCATACCATTGTTTATGATTGAGAGCTATTAGCTAATTGATACGTTCTTGGCGTAGCACTAGTGGTTTCAAGGGATTCCCTTACACATTATACCATTACACATAATACATACCTTGCCTTCACTGTATAATGTAATAATACAATAATGTTGATGGATAATCACTCATAAAATGGAACTAGTTCACAAGACAGTTTATTATTTATGATTTGCTTGTTTTCTATTCAGATTGAAACAAATGTAAAATAATATACACAAACAAAAACTTAACTTTTGGATTTTGTAAATTTTACAAAAGAAGTAGTTTATGGTATTATAAAATTTATCATTTAAAATTCTTAGAATCAGCAGCCATGTTTGATTATTTTCAAAAATTGTAGAGGGTTACTTTATTTCAATACAAATAATCAAATACAAAAGTGATTGTTAAATAAGTAGCTAGGACACTGCAAGATTAAAATAATGTTTGTAGTTTTGCTGATTGCTTTATGAGTTAGAACAGAGTAACTCCTAAGTTTCTTAACCTCAGTTTTTAGAGTCTAACAAAACATAAAAATTAATAGACTAACGAATAACGAAACATATGGAGCACCAAACTGTTTAACCCGACATCGAAGCTACTCCTATACAAAATGCAAATAACCTTTATGTATTTTATAGTTTGTAGCCTCCTAATATAATAATTTTACTACACCAGAATTGACGAATAATAATAATTAATAAAATGTGTCTAGCACGAACATATTTTTTCGAACCTATTGATAAAAATGAATTTTTTTTTACTGAACTCGTGCGATTTTGTTTCTATTAAACATTGCAAGACAATTTTTACTAGTAACATCTATGTATACTGTATATTTTAGTTTCACTACAGTAATGCCTACCTATATTACCTATATTAATTAACCATGAGAATTTGAGTTAATTAGCTTGCGGGTAATAGGAAACCACCCAGCTTATTCATACGAAGACTTATAACAAACAAAGCTATAAAAATCGACGCGCCACCTGACCCGACGTCGCTGTGTCAACAACATTGTCCAGACCTTCACGTAGACATTGTTGTTTAACCTTGTACAAGTTCAAACACTGCTATCATTTATCAGAACTAATGTGGTATCAGAGTATATCAATGTTGACCATACTATATAAAATAACTTCTTTTGAGATGTTCTGGGTGTTGACTAAATTTAGTTTATGCTTATTAAACGGTCGCTGATGAAACACAAATCAATGTTTGTAAAAAGTTAAATAGACTAAATAATCCAGCAATGCAATATCAATATGACTCAGCTTTTTAATAAGGACATAATTATCCACAAACTTCATTAAGCAATAAAATAAAGATTCTCTTGTGAGTTGAACTTTTTCAACATAATATAAATTTCTCTGCTCAATTAATCACACATTACTCCGAAGTAGAAATTGTTAACACGGCAGGTTTATCATAAAAACTTAAATATGCATATTGTTAT
Source organism: Macrosteles quadrilineatus (assembly GCF_028750875.1). Lineage (NCBI taxonomy): Eukaryota > Metazoa > Arthropoda > Insecta > Hemiptera > Cicadellidae > Macrosteles > Macrosteles quadrilineatus. The sequence goes on along the minus strand of NW_026543222.1, from coordinate 23,718 downwards.
TGTTTTTTTATATTTCATAAATCATTGTAGACAATTTTCTGTTTATTTAAATACAGAGATATAAGTTAGTGTACGTAAAACATAAAATAACATTGTAAAATTAAGCAAAACCGTGCACGGTAAAATTATTTAAGTATCTTTTTCTACGGAATTTTACGATGAAAAAATAGTTCTTTTTAAGGTTTGTGTGGTTTTCAAGAGGAAAGAAATGCTTTCACAAAGATATTATATTATTAATATGTGCGAACAAAACGTATCAACTTAATGACAGTGCTTGTCGTCACTTCAACGAATAACTGAGGCATAAACAACCTGCTCGAAAAAACAAATATTTTAAACACATTTAAACCCCATCTCCGGCACATTTTCTGATGTATGTAATTGTGAACCAACAGCTAAATCTTTGTTTCAAACAAAAACTCAGGTTACCAATTATCAATACACAATCCTCATTATTAAACTCTGTTTCGATAAATATCAAATTTACTTCGTACATTTGATTAAAATATTTTTCTGTATTTATATCAATTTGTAACAATTATTTGTAAAAATTTATTTATTGAAGCGTAAAAAGGTGAAGTCAATTTCTACAAGCTGTCTCAGATATTGAGAAGTAATTTCTATAAATAAGATTGAATAGTAGTGAATAGGATATTCTACGTTTCCTATATTTTAATAAAGGTTGAGAACCAATTATTGTGCATTGTATAGCGACATGCAAGATTAGTTTTTCAGTCTATTGTTGTCATTTTATTAGGCGCAGTAATCAAACCACACATAGAGAAAACCCTTCGTTTTGCAGAGAGTCTGACTAACAGGCATTTTAAAACTACAACTAATGACACTTTTTGTGTTGATAACTGTATGGCCACTATTGAGGATGTGTTAGACTTTGATTGTTACATTACAGTCAACAGACTTTATGAGAGACGGCAAATTTTGTTTAAGAGGCTGGAGATATTCTAGAAGAATATTTCCGCCGGAGAACACTTTGCAACACCATTGCTGGCCCTTAACTGGGACATGAATATAGACACACTTAAGATAAAACACAGACAATTTAACTATTGATAACTCTAGCTATGTAACAAAACGAGGAAGATTAGTAAAGTTACGACCAACTGGACGTGTGATACAATAATTGTTTTGAGTCTTTGATTGATGGAGTCACAAGGCTGAAAAGATGGGAGAATGTTTGAAATGGACCATTTTCAGATGATTATTGCATTTAAGTAATTGATCACATGTTTTTTTATTATATTTTAAATTACTGTTTTCTTTGGTTCTTTGTTATATAGAAGAATGTTTTTTCTATGTTCTGAGTAATTTAAAGTAGATTAAAATCACTTTGTAGAAGATTCATTCTCGCTTTTAACATTTATAGAATTGAATGTTAGTCCACAAATAAGTGTTTTAAGGATTGTGCAAAACTTAAATAACCCATATAAATTAATGTAAGAAAAAACATTAGTCTAGAACGAAAAAAGAACAGGACCTGATGCATGCGATAAGAATGATACAAATAAATGGTTCAATAAACGAGAAGAAAATTACTTTAAGGTGAAGTCGTGAAACAGGCTGAATTGACAGTTAAGTAACGAGTAAACTTTAAAACAACAATTGTTCCAGTAAAGATGTTTCAGTAGGACCTAAGAACAATGGTATTTGAAACTTAGGAAACTTGGGGTTGATTTAAAAACACAAATATAATATTATGAATGAACTCTTGATGACTGTTCAACAAATATTTCTATTCGCTATAAAAATCCTAGTTGAAAATAATATGTGTAAAACATGAAGATTATTTGATGTTGGATATCAATAGATAATAGTTACGAGCTGTATCTATGTATGTAAAGAAGATATAGGTTAAGACATTTTCCTTTGCTTTTCCATGGTACTGACATAATATTTCTCATTGAGTTTTGTTCAACAAGTTTTGAAATAACGTTAAATAAAATTGAATCATTAGATTAAAACTTCAACCAATAGTCCTCAAGTAAATGTTGTCCGTATACGGTAATATCGTATACCTACACCGTTAGAAAGCTACTCTGTTGGATTTGTATTTTGACATTTATAGAAAATATATAAAAGAATAATATATTATAATGAGGAAAGGTTTTTAGTTAACATTATTTGCAGCAACATAAATAATAATATAAATACATTTAATCAGTTTATGGTTAATTTGTTTATTGTTTTATGTTGTATTTGTTTATTTATTTGTTGTATTAGAACAACCTTCGGTTCAAAGACAGAGGTGTTATTTCACTAAACGACGTGACTAAGATAAATCTAAGGCCATCTACAAGACCAAAGGACTGATTATACAAATCAAAGGTCCACCATACACGTACCTTCCCATGAAACGGCTGTCAACCTAAACAAACTTATCATTCCGCATTGTCTTAGGCCTAATCAATTATGCTTCATCATGAGCTTTGTGCTTTGTGATGACACATCAGAACAGGTGATAGCAGATTGCTATTGACATCAGCGAGCACATAATAATAATAATAATAGATATGACACGGCGTTTAACCAAATGCACTGAAAGTGTGGCCAAATCCGCCATCTTGGTCCGTCATACAGCCTGAATCCAAGACCCGCGAGCTCAGTTCGCATTAAAAACCCCGCGACAAATACTCGATCATAAACAACAATAATAGTTGACAAAAAATTTTGAAATTTTGCACACTTGTAGATATGATACTGAGGAAAACGATGGGGTTAATATAAAATTATTAGTTATGATAGTAATTGAGTTATAAATATGTTTAATACTTATGTAGTTTTATTTTTCAGATTCAGACATGAAAAAGTTGTATTGGGAGGATTTTTTTTATTTTTTGGTCAGAGAAATTTCGTCAGCGGGAAAGTTGTGGATAAATAACCAAATTTAACTATCCGATTCACAACAATTTTTTATCATGTTCGGTTTTCTAAAAAATCAGGTACAAAAGGGATCCATTGCCGCTGCGCCGCCGGGCCGTCGTCTATACATTTAGCGGGCAGTGTTTTAATGTTTTATACTGTTGTACTGTAATATTGTATACCTATATTAAAGAAATTTTCAAAAATATTGTCTATGTAGAATTTTCAACCGTTTAGTACAACTTTTTAAGGACTAATTAGCTTTCAAGATAAACTAAAGATAATTCTGTAAGTTAAATTAAACTTCCCAAATATATTTGTAAAATTACACTCAATTTATTGTCCCAGAAAAATTACAGTTTTACAGTATTGAGATGTTGCCTGATTTTATTTTTGTGAAGACTGTCGTTACTTATTTTACAGTAATAGCGAACTCTAACATTGAAATATTTTTGAGCAATAATTTTAGTTAGGTACTAATAAAAAAATATTTTTGTAAATATTGTTTCATATCCTGAGAAATATGTACTATTTGGAAACAAATTTACTCCTACACATTGTCCAAGTGCTTTGTTCGTCAAGTCCTCAATTACATTGTTCTCTACACTAATATCATTAACTTTTATATCTACACTATTCTCATCATGCTACTGTCGGAGAAATAAATATGTGCTTGAGTTTGAGCCTAAATATCTCTTGAGATTAATTATCCGATTTTGTTGAGACAAAAATTAAATAGAAACTGGTTTAAATACATTTTACGTGGTAACAATTAAAAAAATTTCCTTCTACCAGAAAAAATTTTATAGTTGAAAGATTCTAAAAACTACCGGTTTTTAAGAAACTCTGCACTAACACTGAAGTTTAAAACTTAATTGTAAACAAACCACTAAGCCAATCATTCTGAAATTTGTATGGCTTATTGGTAGATTTATTGTTAACAGTTGAATGCATTTTAAAATTTTTACTCACGATAGTTTATATGCTGATGTTTATTTTTAAATCGTATGCTAACATCGTTGATAAGACGCTAAAAATTTCGTTCAAAACACCATCGTGTTTGTCGTGACACAAGAAATAACACCAATATGACAGATTTATAATGCGAACAAAGGTGTTTTTTAAACAGATATATATTTGTAAGAAAAATTTCTCCCGCAACTGGCAGGCCGATTGGCTCACTGGTTTGTTTACAATGAAATTTTAAACTTCAGTTTTAGTGCAGAGTTTCTTAAAACCCGGTACTTTTTAGGATCTTTCAACAATATAAATTGTTCTGGTAAACGGATTTTTTTTATTGCTACCACGTAAAATGTATTTAAACCAGCTTATATTTAATTTTTGTTTCAACAAAATTGGATTATTCATCTCTGAGATATTTAGGCTCAAACTCGAGCGCACATATTTATTTCCCCGGCAGGCAGGCTAGCGCCGGGGATGCGGAATACTATCCCCCGGAAAACTACCCCCCCAGGTGAAACGTGACGTCACAAAATCTGCTAAGTAACCAATATGGAAGCCGTGTCCGCGACTGGAATACTACCCCCCCTAGACAAATCATGCTATGTAATTTTAATTTTAATTTTAATTCGACTAATTCCGTTGGATAATAGAAAATGCATGTGGTGAATATAAAACATTTTCGATTTTCGAAATGTTACAGCAAGTTTGGTTGGTTAGGTTAGGTTAGATTAGAACTGTTTGACAACTAAATTTGAGTGTCCGTGACTGGAAAACTGCCCCCCCGGTCTCTGACGTCAATATGACGTAGGAACCTGTTTGGGGGGGTAGTTTTCCGGGGGGCAGTCTTCCGGCGACCCCTAGCGCCGCCATCTTTGTCCGTTTCGCCGGCTAGTAAGACTGCCACGCTCCTGCGCTCCGAGTAGCGATTCTATTTTGTTATGTGTTCGCTGATTGACATCAATGGCATTTCATTTGTATGTTGATTGTTATGTAATAAACCTTGAGAAACTAGTTTTGATTTACTTTAAAGATCCATGGATTGTGAGGAGGGTACTAAATCAGATCACGTTGAAAGATACCAAAGTTTTAAATTGATCCCGAAGGAGAAATATAAGACCCACTTAACTGTATACGGAAGTAGACAGCGAAGTAGATTGAAAACGTGACAATAGTAGGATAACAAATACGAGAACATATAAACTCGGAATCTCTGAAATTCAAGATGTTTGTAAAACGCTGCTTCATCTTTCTCTCACTTGCTAACATCAAATAAATGTTTATTTATTGCTTACGATGGCGGATAAACTTTTGCTATTCCATCCCTTTTTATAATATTTTTACTGCATTTCGGAATTTTATATTTCAATACATCAATAGCACGCCATCTCACCGTTTTATCTTAAAGGATCCCATTTATATTTTTCAGGACAGCTTCACATATATTTTTTCTAAACCCTTAAGTTTTCCATATCCTTACAAAATATAACTATAGTGATAATCAAAACACAATTTAAAATAACTCCACATAAATGCATTATTTGTTCAAATATCCTATTAAAAAAAAGAAAAGATAGCTTACAGCAGGGTTTCAGTTTTACTTCAACTGAATTCTCAATACAAGAGGTCAGTATCTTATAATGTCTAAATTAAATTGAGATCAAAAGTCTTAAACACTTGTTACGATTCTGCACTTGGGAATAAAAAACGAGTAAGTTTATAATGTTCAAGACCTAATGCGTATATAATAGCTATATGTTATATAGCTATATAATATATAGACTATTTATTATGTACCTGAATGCCCTTGTTTGGTTGTTTGTAGCAAAACGTTTTATGTCAAATATATAATCATAAAAAAATATTGGGAACTAAATATTTCATGCTAAGGAACTTAAATTAACATTTCAAATAAAATTTCCAATATTTTGCATTTGTATGAACGAGATAAAGATAATATTGATGTTATCAATGATTGACTGAACAAACATATGGACAGCCGGGAAAGTTCTAGAGAATGTTTGTCACAGTTAAATAATATCTAGTTTCAATTGCAAATGAGACTTTCAAGTATAGAGTGATAATAAAAATAAACATTTGGTTTAAGCCACACACTCGCTTTAGAGCAACAACAGACGTTGTTGAATGATAATGTCGCAAAAAGACAAAATATAAATATGATTTATCTAAACAGACAGTGTTTTTTTCCACATCATTGTTATGGTTAAAATTATTAAATATTTAAAACAAACAATGTAAAACTTGGTAATAAACCCTTAAACATAGAATTATTGGCAATGAGCATAGAAGCTGAGCAAATTATATTAATAAAGATTAAGTTTTGAGGTAAAATACCATAACCAAATAGAAATTTACTAATTCAAAAAAAAATATGCATACCTAACTATACAGGTTAGTTAGCAAAGTATTATAGGCAAGTAAATTCAGGTATTATGAAACAAAGTTTTGTTCTAATCTATAATCATCATCTACTTATTTCACTTTGTTCCAGAGCCAATAAAAAAATATTAACTTTGGGATAATTAGTGTTTTTTTGTGTTCAAGAATGTAAGAAGTGAAAACGTACAACATGTATATTATAAATACATTGCTATAAGACTTTGCTTGTATTGTTAAAAGTTACATACCTAATCTTTATTTTAAAAACATTTATGTAATACATTTTTCATTAATTATGGCTGTCTTTCGGGTCCACTATTATATTCTGTTAATTCAACTTTAATGAGCCTGTATAGTTATTGAAATATTCTTTTTAATTGTTTATCATTAATCTCGTACAAAACTAGTCACTACCGTCATAAACTTTGTTTGTGACTTCAAAATTTCGTGTCATAAAGAAAGTCTAGAAAAATTACTATGAAATTATTTAGTAGTAATAGGAACTATAATATAATATATTAGAATTTTATCTAAGTTTATTCATATGTTTCGATCGAATAAATTTAATTTTTTTAGAAGATATACATTTTACAGTAGCTACTGCAGTTAAAAAAGGATAATAAATTAATGTAACCTTTGGAATACAAGCAAACAATGCAATTCCATGTAATTCAAAAGTTCTAACAAATGGCCGTGTTTTCCTATCATTGTTTGTTCTATTGTAACGGGAGCTTGGTGGTCACTAGCCCGTATTGTGGTCAATACACAACAGTTTCAATATAAAATACATTTTCATTTAAAAATAAAGAACTATTAGTACAGCAAGGAAATGCATTGAATATTATCTGTCAAGGAACTGTATTATGTTGCCTCTAATGTTACAGTAATTTTGAATAATTGTTAGGCAAGCACTTAACACAGCTACCAATCCAATTGATTTAATTTAATTATTCAGTTAATTAACTTAAAAACCAAAGGCAGTTTATTAGTAATTTATTATTTGAACCATCCTTACTTCAAATTAAAAGTGTGTTATGCAATCGCTCAACAAAACACAGTAGGTATAAATCTCAGGCAAGGCAGATTAAAACAAATGCTTCACTCGACTCAGTTACTCACTGTCGGATGTGGAGATGAAATTGTTAAGCAACATAGCTGTAGATTTATAGGGCTGCCGGCAAAATATAAGGTAACAAATTCAGCAGTGTCTGTGTATGGTATTCTATTTAAGTATACTTTCATAAATATCTTGACATCTTTATTATTTACAAACAAATAGATGGGCTTCTACATATTTGTAGCATGAAGCTATAGAAAATATTTATTTTTTTAAGTATTTAAATTAAATACATTCGCTTATACAAAGAAATGACATAAAATGTAGCTAAAAGGAAAAATAGCAGAATATTACCTAAGTTTCAGGAATCTTTAATGACAAAAGTTAGAGGCATGCTTAGCTTTAGGCTGGGATGAAAGAGATTGGAAAGTTTAGTTGACTTATAAATTTATATAAAGTTTTTTTTTTTGGATTTAACTTAAAAAATACTAAAAGGCAACTTTTAAATGTAAAAATAAAAACAACACATCTGAATACATGATCATTTGGAATAGAAATAACTTATTTTTATTGCGGAGTACCAAAATTTAACGTTTATTATATAACGTTTTATTGTCCAAACGCTACAAATATATAAAAGGTATTAAAATATTTTTTTCGTGAAAATTAAAGGTTATCACAAGTAAGATATCAAGCAAGAAAATCGTTGTATTGAATCGAACAATCTTCCACACTCCATGACTAAATGATCAGTTGTGCAGCCAATAATATCGCTACTGCAGATCAAGAAGTTCATATACAGGCCCCTGCCTACAGCATATGGTATACATAGAACAAACGTATCATTCTATATAGTCTTGGCCTTAATCAATCAGGCTTAGGCTAATCTTGAGCTGTCTGCTGCTATTGTCATGTCTCGTCAAATATCCCGATAGTAGAATACTGATGATATCCACCGTCTTCTTCTTTGTTAATTTTCCCTATGTGATGAATAAGTATTTAGACAGAGTGATTGAGAAAATCTTACTTTGCATAAAATTTGTATGAGGGTTTGTTTAAAATTGTAGTTTTTATACGGTGTAAGCCATTTTGGAATGTTGTAAGGATTGTGAATTTAAGCTTAACTCAATGAAGAAGAAGAATTGTTTAACTTCGTAATGCTAATTAAAAATGGGTTCGAAAAACTATTGTTATGTGTTAATCTTTATTTATTGATTGCATAAAGTATAAATATACCGTATTGTATATTACAATATGTATGTCTATTGCTTTCAAGAGAAACGTAAATAACATTGGTTTCAAGGATTTTTAAATAAAACTTATACATATAATCAACCAGGCATTTAAATTATGTAACTCTGTTTATTCATCTTGAATACATAATGGATGATTAGTTTTTTAGTGAGAGAACATTTGTTATTTCCTCCACATTGCTTAGCCTGAGGCTGCATAAGGATATCCCATTATCAATTCGAATCAATTCGAAAAAAAGACTTTAGCTATGCTTCCAGGATTACTAGGCTCATGGCCATTTGTGTCTTTCAACACGATTTTTTTCTTTTGGTTGTGGAATTGTATTGCCGAGTTCTTTATTTACAATTTGCGGAACTGCCTTAGTGTTGTTCTCTGACGTTTTAATAAAATTGCTATTCGCTAGTAATATGGTTTTTTACTACTTTGTTAAATATGTTTTATAATGATTATTATATGTCATAAGTTGTTGGTCATTGCTGAGCTTGACTTGCATCTGCAATTGTCTTTGTTCTTTTACTTGTATACAGCTTAGTTCTTACCTTAGTCTTTAGTTATTTGTATACCTGCTTAAGTAATCCAGTTTACAGAGAAAGGCTTGGTTTTAGAATTTTTATTATTATTAAGAAACTTTGGAGGAAATATAGAATTGAAAGTGAAAAGAAAAGCGAAGTCAATCAAAGATATATAGTTCTCCAAATTTATATGAACACGGAACAATCCACTAATTCACGGACACAACCTGTATAACTAATTTGAACGAACAATGTTTTATGCCTCTGGGGACGTCAAAATTAAAAAAAGTAAATCCGTCCTGGGTCTAAGTATGTCCTTGCCGCTTACGGTAATAGCTTCAATACCATTGGGAAATTAGCAAACTCCTCAATGCGAACAATGTTTGCATGTAGTGTATTAGGTATAATAGATTACGATACCAAGTAAAGGAGCAGGTGTGTATGGTGCATTTTAATATTCTTCATGCGCTAGGCTTGAGAATGTTAAACTTTTATAGGTGGAACAAATAATGATGTATGTGAGCAATATAGAATCTTGGGAAAGAACCGCATTTCATAAGTATGGTCACAGCACTGTTTAATATAAGATCCGATTAAATGTTTCAATATAATTCCGGAATGTTATAAGGATTTCCAATCTTTATTGTGTAACCATGTAAACCCGTAGCATCTTTAGTGCATCCAGTAAAAATTCATACATCTCTAAGGTAATCTTAACGACCCTGTAAAGTTTATTGAGTATATATATTTTTTGATTGGTATATACAAAGGTATATACCAATCCAGTTTATTTAATTTAATTATTTATTTAATTAATTTGAAAACCAAAGGCAGTTTATTAGCTATTTATTATTTGGATACCTAACCATCCTTACTTCGAATTTAAAGTTAGTTATGCAATCGCTCAACAAAACACAGTAGGTATAAATCTCAGGCAAGGCAGATTAAAACAAATGTTTCACTCGACTCAGTTACTCACTGTCGGATGTGGAGATGAAATTGTTAAGCAACAGAGCTGTAGATTTATAAGGCTGCCGGATAAATATAAGGTAACAAATTCAGCAGTGTCTGTGTATGGTATTCTATTTAAGTATACTTTCATAAATATCTTGACATCTTTATTATTAACAAACAAAAAGATGGGCTTCTAAATATTTGTAGCATGGAGCTATAGAAAATATTTATTTTTTAAGTATTTAAATTAAATACATTCGCTTATACAAAAAAGAACATAAAATGTAGCTAAAAGGAAAAATAGCAGAATATTACCTAAGTTTCAGGAATCTTTAATGACAAAAGTTGGACGCATGCTTAGCTTTAGGCTGGGATGAAAGAGATTGGAAAGTTTAGTTGACTTATAAATTTATATAAAGTTTTTTTTTTGTGGATTTAACTTAAAAAATACTAAAGGACAACTTTTAAATGTAAAAATAAAAACAACACATCTGGACATGATCATTTGGTATATAAATAACTTGTTTTTATTGTCCAAACGCAAAAAATATATAAACGGTCCAAAACTATATTTCCATGAAAATTAAAGGTTACCCCCAAGAAGATATCAAGCAAAACAACCGTTATATAGAATTCAACTGTGTCTCCATGACTAAATGAAAATCCGTTTTGCAGCCAATAATATCGCTACTGCAGATCAAGGAGGTCATATTCAGGCCCCTGCATACAGCATATGGTATACATAGAACAAACGTATCATTCTGTATAGTCTTGGCCTTAATCAATCAGGCTTAGGCTAATCCTGAGCTGTCTGCTGCTTTGTCATGTCTCGTCAAATAGCCCGATAGTAGAATACTGATGATATCCACTGTCTTCTTCTTTGTAATCTTTTCTATATGTGATGAATTGGAATTGGACAGAGTGATTAAGAAAATCTTACTTTGCATCTAATTTTTATGAGGGTTTGTTTAAAATTGTAGTTATTATACGGTGTGGGCCATTTTGGAATGTTGTAAGGATTGTGATTTTAAGCTTAACTCAAGGAAGAAGAAGAATTAATTAACTTCGTACTGCTAATTAAAAATAGGTTCGAAAAACTATTGTTATGTGTTAATCTTTATTAATTGCTTGTATAAGGTATAAATACACCTTATTGTATATTACAATATGTATGTCTATTGCTTTCAAGAAAAACGTAAATGACATTGTTTTCAAAGATTTTTAAATAAAACGTATACCTAGAATTAACCAGACATTTAAATAAAGTAACTCTGCTTCATTCATCTTGAATACATAATTGATGATTTATTTTATAGTGAGAGAACATTTGTTATTTCCTCCACATTAGTAAGCCTGAGGCTGCATAAGGATATCCCATTATCAATTCGAAAAAAATAAGATTTTAGCAATGTTTTCATGCTTACTAAGCTCATGGCCATTTGTGTCTTTCAAAACAATTTTTTTTTGTTTTGGTTGTTGGTTTGTATTGCCAAGCTCTTTATTTAAAATTTGCCAAGCTGCCTTAATTTTGTTCTCTGATGTTTTAATAAAATTGCTATTCGTTAGTAATTTTGTTTTTTTAAATTTTTGTTAAATGTGTTTTATAATGATAATTATATGTCATAAGTTGTTGGTCATCGCTGAGCTTGACTTGCATCTGCAATTGTCTTTTTTCTTTTACTTGAAATTTATATACCTGCTTGCGTAACCCAGTTTACAGAGAAAGGCTTGGTTTTAGAATTGTTATTATTATTAAGAAACTTTGGAAGAAATATAGAATTAAAAGTTAAAAGAAAATCACTTCAACAAAAAGTTAAATTTAAGTTTTCATTTGGTTTCAGGACTGGATCAAATGTAAAATTAACTTTTTGGTTTAAGTAGGTACAAATTTCGTCTATTTTTCTTATAAATAATATTTCCTTAAAATGTTTTCAATTAACTCCATGAGCTGTAACTAGACGTGATAAGGATGATAAGAATTTTTGTGATAAAGGATTCGTATGAAATTAAAAAGGGATTGTTGCAATATTAAATTTTAGTCTTTTTTAGATCCAAAGTATTCTCGTAAAGCTATGTAAAGCTATGTACCTAGGCTTGTTTCTTGTAAAACTCTCTCACATAACATCTCTTAATAAGCTTTTATCACATACTTTAATCAATACAGAATGTATAACTTCGACCAAAGACATAGCTAACCAAATAAAACTAAACACCACTAATACAATTAAGCTTTAAACGCAAGTTTCACTTAACATAATTCTTTATCCGTAACGTACAAGAAATTATTGAAAAGTATGACAAGTGGTAATAACGTGATACCTTACGTGAGGCGATTAAGAACTTCTCACAGCCAATTTGTTACAAAATTAATGAGACGCGTGATGAGAGTGGGAAAGTGTGAAGTCAATCCAATAATTACTCCCTCGAGCACAGAGTGAGTAAGTTGTAGATGGCCCATAGCTAACTGGTAACCGTAAGCGTGCCTCAATCTCTGATACCATAAATAAACAAAATGTTTGATTTTGCTTTAGTGAAAATAGTATACTAAAATGTCACTTTTGTGTTAACAGTTTAGGTTTATTTCTTAGTATACAATGTTTCTGAATGAGCTAACCTCACAAGATAACCTGAGCTAACCTCACAAGATAAGGAAAGTCTAATATTATATTTTGTCTTCGTAATAGCATTCATAAAGTTACCTAACGAAATCAAACATTCAATTTTCCTTTTAATAAATTTTTTATTGATTTTTTTTCAAATTGAAATACCTGTGACATTACAAAAAGATGTCATCCACAATATAAAAAGTTTTACTACAATTTTTAAACATTAGACTAATTCCGTGTTTAGAGACTTGAACTACTTGAGAAACTTAAGAAAATATGTTCTACTACTACAGGATTGTATACACGAATTAAAGTCTATTTTTGGACCCTTATTAGCTAGTCTTTCATTTGTTTGATGATTTCCGGTGTTACAAGTCAATTAATTGTATATTCTAAAAGAGTGCTGTTGTCGCTAAAGGATGGAGTAAATATAAAACAAAACTTACAAAATACTACTAGTATGGTATATTTATGTTTATAATTTTATATTACAGCGTAGGTATTAGATTAGATTAGATTAGATTAGATTTGTTGTCATGAGAGCCGAAGCCCCCTGACTGCTTACCCGGTACCTATCCTACAGGACATACCCGGGCCCCATGATGTAGGCCGAAGCTTACGCATCAACCTTTAGCACATCATGGGCGGATGACTTAAGGTCATCAGGCTCGCCGGCTGCCGAAGCAGACCCTTCGGAAAGAGGGTTGCCCCTCAATCCTAACCAGGGATTCCGGCTGCTTGTTTAAGCGTCACTCCACCTGGGTTCCACTAGGTCGGAACCTAGAGGTCCATAGTAGAGCGCCCCGACGCATTTAGTGCAAGCAACACTCGGGACCTATCTCATCCCTGACAGGCAGAACCCGCCATCAATAGCCAGGAGGAAGGGGACCATCAGCACGCTGACGGGGGGAACCCCAACCTCCCATTTACACCGCTGCCCGATCGAGGCCTGACCCATTGCTGGGAACCAGAGATATCCAGAGCGATAGATCCCCAGATACCCCTGGCGGGCTTGGACCCAGCACCCGATCTACTTCGTTTGCCCGTCAGACCCAACATCACTGCCAGGCCATCAGGGTTTCCCAAAAGGAGGCAGGTATAGAAGTGGGACCCACCCGGATGAACCTATCCACCAGAGGTGGCGACACCCTTGACTCAATTGAGGTTCCGGGAAGAACCCCCCACACTCAAGATAACCATACCGTCCGTGCTCAGAGACAGGGATAGGTTTGCATAAGTACCTACAAACCGTTGCCCTCACACTGCGGAAAGTTACGTTGCCCTTGAGTGTCCCCGTGAGCTGCGGGTACTTGCCCGTTTTCACCTCCAGGAAAGGTTACTTCCAAAGTCGAGGATTTGCCCACTGAATGCTGGTCGCACACCACAAGCAGGCCGAAGCCCAAAGTACCACAGACACAGGTAGGTTAGAGATTATGATGTACTTCCATCTCTCCTAGAGCTAAACACCCCTCCATCCTGGATAAAGGAATGTCACTGGGACCCGATGCCCAGTCGACCATGTCTGTGGCCAGCTTGAAGTGCCGATACCAACACGGAGCATTTACCTCCCCTCTGGGGGCTAGGTATTTCACCTCCCAGGACGAGGCTACTTCCAAAGTCGAGGATATGCCTCACAAAATGTCAGTCGAACACAACAGGTAGGACTCAGTCACAACCACAGTTACAGGTAGTTGAGGAGAGGCGGAATTAACGGCGTCACTGAGAGCTAAACACCCCCCCCACCCTGAATGGAGGGAATGTCACTGGAGGCTCCCCCTAAGGGGCTGGCGCTTACCAGTCGTCCATAACTGTGGTCTACCTGAAGTGCCGGGTCTGACACCGGGCAGTTACCTCCCCTCTGGGAGAGCTAGGGTCCGCGTGGTCGCCCAGGCCACGAACCCACGCAAGCGTGAGCCCCCTGCGGTTAAAGCAGCGTAGGTATTAGATTTTAGATTTTAGATTTAGATTTAGATTTGTTGTCATGAGAGCCGAAGCCCCCTGACTGCTTACCCGGTACCTATCCTTCAGGACATACCCGGGCCCCATGATGTAGGCCGAAGCTTACGCATCAACCTTTAGCACATCATGGGCGGATGACTTAAGGTCATCAGGCTCGCCGGCTGCCGAAGCAGACCCTTCGGAAAGAGGGTTGCCCCTCAATCCTAACCAGGGATTCCGGCTGCTTGTTTAAGCGTCACTCCACCTGGGTTCCACTAGGTCGGAACCTAGAGGTCCATAGTAGAGCGCCCCGACGCATTTAGTGCAAGCAACACTCGGGACCTATCTCATCCCTGATAGGCAGAACCCGCCATCAATAGCCAGGAGGAAGGGGACCATCAGCACGCTGACGGGGGGAACCCCAACCTCCCATTTACACCGCTGCCCGATCGAGGCCTGACCCATTGCTGGGAACCAGAGATATCCAGAGCGATAGATCCCCAGATACCCCTGGCGGGCTCGGACCCAGCACCCGATCTACTTCGTTTGCCCGTCAGACCCAACATCACTGCCAGGCCATCAGGGTTTCCCAAAAGGAGGCAGGTATAGAAGTGGGACCCACCCGGATGAACCTATCCACCAGAGGTGGCGACACCCTTGACTCAATTGAGGTTCCGGGAAGAACCCCCCACACTCAAGATAACCATACCGTCCGTGCTCAGAGACAGGGATAGGTTTGCATAAGTACCTACAAACCGTTGCCCTCACACTGCGGAAAGTTACGTTGCCCTTGAGTGTCCCCGTGAGCTGCGGGTACTTGCCCGTTTTCACCTCCAGGAAAGGTTACTTCCAAAGTCGAGGATCTGCCCACTGAATGCTGGTCGCACACAACAAGCAGGCCGAAGCCCAAAGAACCACAGACACAGGTAGGTTAGAGATTATGATGTACTTCCATCTCTCCTAGAGCTAAACACCCCTCCATCCTGGATAAAGGAATGTCACTGGGACCCGATGCCCAGTCGACCATGTCTGTGGCCAACTTGAAAATGCCGATACCAACACGGAGCATTTACCTCCCCTCTGGGGGCTAGGTATTTCACCTCCCAGGACGAGGCTACTTCCAAAGTCGAGGATATGCCTCACAAAATGTCAGTCGAACACAGCAGGTAGGACTCAGTCACAACCACAGTTACAGGTAGATGAGGAGAGGCGGAATTAACGGCATCACTGAGAGCTAAACACCCCCCCACCCTGAATGGAGGGAATGTCACTGGAGGCTCCCCCTAAGGGGCTGGCGCTTACCAGTCGTCCATAACTGTGGTCTACCTGAAGTGCCGGGTCTGACACCGGGCAGTTACCTCCCCTCTGGGAGAGCTAGGGTCCGCGTGGTCGCCCAGGCCACGAACCCACGCAAGCGTGAGCCCCCTGCGGTTCAGCGTAGGTATTGCATGAATGTTATATTTATGTGTTTGGACATAAAAGCTATATTATTTATTTTCTTTTATAACTATTATAATTCTTTTATAAGCCTGCCAATTGTAAATTGATGCTTTACAAAAGATTTTCTTTTTTACAAACGTGACTTTTTAAATGGAAATCTTTATAAAACTCGAAAGCACTGATAAAGTTTAAAATTTAGCCATATCTATTACTATTATTGGATATAATTTACCAATAAAATACGATTCTTAATCGTCGAGAAAACATGGGAGGTGACTCTATTTACTATAATTATTAATATTTTTAATACTACGTATAACACTTCTCAAAACGTGAACTATGTTTTACTATTTTTATATGCATAAATTCGTTATAATTAGCCTGAATCCATAAAGAATGTATACTTAACAATAATAATTGGAGTTAAAACGTCTTTACTAATGTATACAATACACTGATGTTTCATAAATACAACAATTATGATTCAAAATATGTTAGTTTGATTCAAAATAAAGTATCTTATTTTTTGCTAAATACTTTGATACGTAATCCAATTGGAAATCAATCATTATTGATCTATGCTAGGCACTCAAATGGTAAATCATAACAGTCCTCATAGTTAGGAACACAATCCAAATGCTAATCGAGGGGACATTCAACAAGCAGCTCGTAGTATACAACAACCACATCAAGAGGCAGCCACGTTGTTCAACTTCATTAATGTTGATGACTAAATTGGCCAAATGTGTAATTCTGGTTCATACAAATTTTAAGCAGCTTTTATCACTGATATTTTACCTTTATTTAGCCGTACAGCGATTGTTCTACTGCAATTAGTTAAACGCAATTATACACTAGCAATACATCACTCCTACATTACATCATAGCTATTGGTTCTGCATTAACAAATGTATGACAAAAAAGATAATCTAAATAACGGATTTTCACTATCGAATTAATGACAGTATTCTAGGCCTCTGGGGCCAAAATGAAAAAAAAAATCTGTCCCAGGACTAAGTCTGTTCTTGCCGCCTACGGTAATAGTTTCAATACCATTGGGAAATTAGAAAACTCCTCAATGCGAACAATGTTTGCATGTAGCGTGCGCTATGCTTGAAAATGTTTAAATTTCATACGAGGAACAAGCAATGATGTATGTGAGCAATGTAGAAACACAGTAAAGAACTTCACGTTTTATAAGTATACTTACTGAACTGTTTGAAAATAATTCCGGATTGTGTTAAGCCTTTATAATCCTTATCGTGAGCGTAATTGCTATTTCTTTATTAGTAATACTATAGCTTCTTTAAAGCCTCCAGATGAAATTCATACACCTTTTAGGTAAACTTAGTGCCCCCTGTAAAGATAATTGGTAGATTTTCCTACAAATTAGTTAATAATTCTTATATAAATATAATTTTAAAATATTTAACATTCATACTTGTTTAACAATATATGGATTATTAACTTCATGTTTTTGCGGTTAAGGAAATGTTTGAAACTTTACAGCAACATAGTTTTATCACTCATATTATCATTTATTTTTTGCAGTATGAATAATCCTACATGATCACTAAAGCCAGCATACGAATCCCATTGTGTATTTAATGTGAACTTTCGTCAAACAATATGATATTTTTGGTTAATCCACGTATCAGTTTTTGATTGACAGGGATCATAATACAATACCTGTGTTCAGTTCACAGCATTCACAAGGGATTGAATGTAAAAAATTATAAGTCAACATATTTTTTTTATTTAGGTCCTTTTTTGTTTAGTTAAAAATAAATATAATCAAACTCGAAAATTTTGACGAAAAGAATACTTTCTCTATATACTATGGTATAGGGGGAAAAAGTAAAAATGAAATTTACTTTAAAAATCTTATTTTATTTACAGGTTCCATTCAGCACTCATTAGAGTGTTTCCAAAAATCGATTGTTTCCCAGATGAAAGCTGTACTCAAATTTGTAATTATTGCTCAATATTGACCTGATTGTACCACAATTGTATTTGATCCTGATTTAACAACTCTTTTCTCCAAACATAGGTGGATAAAAAATATATCTAAACAAGTAAAAGCTCTGTAGGTTTAATATTTTATAACACTTATTTTCAGAAATTAAGTGATAAATATGGGAAACATTTTCCTTTAAGATAACTTTTTGAGCAACAAAACTTTATTTCAATTTTAAATCCGATTTATAGACTGCATACCTTTGTTATAAAATTACTAATCGGTAAAATTCATAGAATCGAAAATAAAATGTATTTTTAATAGATTATTTATAGCCTACCATATTTGGTCTTTCATGAATTCCTTAATTTATAAGTCAATTAAACTTTGAATTATCCTTTTATATAAGTTACTAATCTCACTTCAAAACTTGTATAAACTCTAAATGCTGGGATTAATGCTATGGACGTTGAACTGAAATTAAATTAAATAAAACTAAAGCATCAGCAGTGAGTCCACTCAGACTAATTCTTATTTCCTTATTTTAGAATTTCGAACGATAAAAGTAAAATACTTCAATATAAAATCCCCTGACGGTCCCAACCCCACAGCTTATTTAATTTATTTGATCTCTAAATATTTGATTGGAAAACAAACTGAGGGTAAAAATCATAAGTAAACCAACGTATTGTATTTACTTTAAACTCTTTCCAAATACATATCAATAAATATAAAAATGCCATGTCTAAATAAGTTAAAAGTAAAATATATCTCGATTTTATATATTCAGTTCAACATTTTGTATAATACTTTTATAAGGACTACTCTAGTCTGTGTGATGGAACCTGTCTTCTGATCGGTCTTTCTTTTCAATGGTTTACAATCCGAGCTAGTTCTAGGTAGACGAAGGGTCAGGACAAAGTTTCATCATACAGACTATAAATATTTTGAAAATTAAATAGATATTCCTAACACCCTCCTAGGTTAATAAAGGATATATCAACTCTATTAATTTCATATTATATTAAAACACATTGTATTAAACACTAAATTATAATTTAATAACAGAAACTGCACTTTATTTGTTTTCATTTTTCAGTATAAAGAAATTGATATTGTTACCATACTAAGCTGCTAACCTGCTGTATGAATGCATATTATCCCTACAATTATAGCTTACTAATAACCTTACTAACATAGACCTGGGAGGTTCTAAAATGATTCTAGATATATAAAAAGTTGAATAAGACATACCTTGTATTGAACTACGTTGTTGACAAGATGTACGTAAAGGAGATTTTAGAGTTAAATTAACCCCCACAGTTAGGTAATAACTCCAACCCCTCAACTTATACAGCCGGAAACACTAACTTTTGATTTGGTGGTGAGCGGGTTACAGGAACCAGTGATGGACTTAATTTCCGTTTTCATGCCAAGTTTAATATTCTTAAAGTTATTATTTTTTACTTGTAATTAATTTTCCCTTAACATGTTTAAATTATTAATTGATCAATTTAACAACATTAATTTCGAAAATCATTTTTATAAAGTTGTATTGTAAATAATTCGTTTAATACTATTTGTTAAAATTAACTTAAATACTTTAATAAATTGGTTTGCATAGTATTTCATTACTTTTTTTATCTTTGGGTAAGATAAATGTAGCGTTGCGGAGTTTAAAACGGGTTTGCCTGAAGAAATTTAAATTCTTACCAAAGTTTATGACTACCGGCAATATAATACAATTAACGTCTTCCAATATTATTCTTAATGAATAATAACTGTTCTTACTTTAAAATTACTATGGATCCCCTCGTCTGGTTACCAAAACCTAAAAAAACATAGTTTCGATCAACCACTACAAATAATCCTACAACATAATCTCATTTAATATCTGGTTCGCTAATTTGAACCGTAAATGAATGCGTAACTAAATTGTGATGTGATTACATTTGCCCATAAATTTTTAATCTTGCAGTAGATTCTTATTTATAACATGATAGAAAGAAAAAAAATATCATAATATCTTTCTAAAGTTTTATATAGCACTTAGTAATCAAACCACATAAGCCTATAAGCTCTCTAAACTGGGTCGAAAACTCATGAATATTCAATATTCAATTTCAACATTAACTAAAACGGGATATCGTAGAATGAACGAGCTCTGAGTTCATACGCCACAAAAGGATGTGGAAAATATTTTTTCTCTATCGTATGGCAAATCCAATAGTGGGTTTAGAATTATTACAATACAGCTCTTTTTATATCCTCAAAATATATTAATGACTAACTTGTAATATTGGCTATCAAGCATTACAAACTATTGCTCACCCTACCCTTGATAACTTTATCAAAACTGATTTACAGGAGGTGATGAAAGTTTCATTACACAGAAACAATCTCGTGATATAATAAGTTTAAAATACAATTGGAATTTATTGATGTTTTAGATTCCTTCGATTACTATTACAAATAAATATACTAATTTACAAAATCGATACTTTTTATCATGCTATTTAGTATGAGTTTATATAACCAATAAAGTAATTCATGATCTACCTTACTACTTTTTAACCACTTATACCCAACGAATTTTGATTGACAGCCTATCTATATATATGATTAATGAATCGTTTTCTTTGAACCTATGCTTACCGTGTTACTTATCCTTCAAATTGACATTAACATATTATTCGAACAGGACAAATGAAATGTTGTTGGGAAGTGATGGTGATAATATTTCCCACATTTTATTCGTTGGTATAACAATTCCTATAATTCTGAGTAATTTTTGCAAGTTTGCATATTACCAATAGTATTTTAAATAGGTAACATATTAACATGACATAGTTATTTTAGGCTTATAAAATACATTTCACGAATTCCAAACGTCATTTAGAATTTAGCCTCCGGATTACGTTGAATATATTAAAATGGTGTAAATACCTGCTTCGTGGTAATCCTAATGTTGCTAGTGTCGCAACTAGTTTCGACTTTTTACAAAGTCATCTTCAGGCGAAGGCGTCAAGGATGTCAAATGGTGGTCACTTCATATGAAGGTCGTCATTACATAAAAACACGAACACGAACACGGACATTAACACGTAAAAACGGTACATTTAACACGATTAAACGAACAACGGTAACTGTAAAGGAATGATGTGACACGACCGGGATGGATGCAAGGTCTAGACTACCGGTCAACGTGGTCGGTCGGTGCGATGACGTCACTCCTTTTGTCTTGTTATCAGTCAGCTGTTGTAGGTCCCATCCCATTCATTCCTGACTCTTTCTCTAGTACTTTGATAGCCGTATCATAAATATAATTTGATTGGAAGGAAAGCTTGTCGTTTAAGATGTTTTGTCTGTCAAGTTTTACAGCTCGGTATATTTCGAATTCTTCTAGTGTATTTCTATTAAAATGGTTGTTAGATAGATGCAGTACTGTCATGTTGTTGTCGATATTTGTATAATTATGGTTATCTGAGACTAAATGTTCGGCAAAAGTTGAGGTTTGAGCGGATGTTGTTTTTCTTGGTAAATGTTCTCTGAATCTTTTTTTGAAGGAACGAGCTGTCTGGCCAATATAGTATTTAGAGCAGTTGTCACAATTTATCTTATAAACGCCAGTCTTATCGAAAATTGAGTTGTCGTTTGGGGCCGTTCTTTTAATAAAGACCCAAGTTTGTTTACTGTTTTAAACGAGACAGTGACGTTGTTTTTGGCCATAATATTTTTGAATTTAGTACTTAGAGATGAGCCGTACTCCCGTACTCCGTTGAAACATAGGTTTTTTTATCTTTTGTTTTTGATGTTTTTCTTTTTTGGTGTTTGAGAAATTATTTATCAATAATATTGCTCTGATAACCGTTAGCGACAGCAATGTGTTTGAGAATGTTTATTTCATCGTTGTAGTTCGATGGACTCATTGGCACTGAAAGCAATCTATGTACAAAGCTATTGTAGGCGGCTATTTTTTGTGAATGGGGATGATGAGAGTCTGCGTGGATGGTTTGGTCTGTAATAGTTGGTTTTCGGTAAATTTTGAAGGTAAATGCAGAGTTCTGTTTTGTTATGGTTAGATCTAAAAAATTCAAACTGTTATTTTCCTCCTCTTCAAGCGTGAATTTCATATTTTTGTGTATGTTACACAGATAGTTGTTCAACAAAGAGAGTTGTCTACTATTGCCGTTGAATAGTACGATGGTATCATCGACGTATCTGTGGTAAAAAACTATTTTATCCCTATAACGGTTGTCAGGTGAAAATAGATGTTCATTTTCAAAACTGTTTAAAAATATTTCTGCTAGGATGCTGGAGAGTCGGGAGCCCATGGCTAATCCTTCCTTTTGGTTGTAAAAAATATTCTGAAATTGGAAATAGTTTTGGCTTAGCACTAATTGCGTCATTGATAAGAGTTCCTCTATGGACTCAGGGGGTAAGTTGGAATTCCTTATTAAGTTCTGTCGCAATATTACCATGGTTTCTTGTATGGGTACGTTTGTATACAGATTCACTATATCAAACGATACTAATTTGTGGTTTCCGTTGACTTTGTGTGACTGTATTTTCTCAATCAGTTCTAAACTATTTTTGATACTATGGTTATTTTCTAAGATAATGTGGTTTCTAATTATACTATCCAGTTTCTTTGCTAGTTTGTAGGCTGGACTCGGCATAAAGTTGACCAAAGGCCTGATGGGGATATTAGGTTTGTGGACCTTTGGAAGACCTCGAAATATAGGGGCTCGAGGATTCAGAGCTTTCAGTGCGATTTTTTCATTAGGTGTGATCAGATGTTTACTATTGGTAATGGCTTTGTTGATTTCTTTAGCGTTATTGAGTGTGGGATCTTTGTTCAAAGGTTCAATGTTATTCTTATTCATAAAATCGGTAACTTTTCCTACGTAGTCGTCATTATATAGAATAACAATCGAACTGCCCTTATCTGCTTTGGTTATCAGAGCGTTGTGTTCGGCAAGTTTATTCTTGATGCTTGATAAGGTTCGCTGTAAAGGCTTATATTTTAAATGCTGTTTCTTTGATCGCTGCTGGTTTTTCAAAATAACTTTTGCTTTATTCCCTATGATGATACGTGCACAATCACGAATTTCGTCTGATCTTACACTTTTTATGGATGCTTCTATATTTAGTAATTCTGAAAATAGACTTGATTTTTTATTGTTAGGGAAATTGAAATTTAAACCTTTATTAAGTAATGCTAACTCATCTTCATTAAATGCAACTTTTGTTTTGTTTAAAACTCTTTTGTAAAATGTGTGGTTGCATGAAATAATATTTTTTTATGCTGCTTCTCAATCAAAGGGTGGAGTTTCCTTGATTGAATTTTCTTTTTGGTTAGGATCTTTCGTGATATTTGTTGTTCAATTTCAATTATAACATTGTTTTGTTGTGATGCGTGCAAATTATTCAATAATTCCAAATGTTTCTTTAACACAAGTTTATTAAGTACATTTTTCTTAAAGTACAGACTTTTGATCTCATTCTTAATCCATTGGTGTTCTGCTAATCTTTTGGCT
The DNA here is from genome assembly GCF_028750875.1 of Macrosteles quadrilineatus. NCBI lineage: Eukaryota > Metazoa > Arthropoda > Insecta > Hemiptera > Cicadellidae > Macrosteles > Macrosteles quadrilineatus. Next base: position 223 of record NW_026543222.1, on the reverse strand, counting down.
TTCAATGCTTGTCTGGATTTGGAATTGACTTTAACAAAAATGTAGTTAGGGACTATGTTGTGTTCGATGCATGCTTTATTGAATTTTATGTTCTCAATGTTCTTGCATAATTTTAGTTTGACATCCTTATACTGAAGGCTATTTTTGCTTGCTGGGCATCTAATTTCATTTTAGAATTTAGCCTCCGGATTACGTTGAATATATTAAAATGGTGTAAATACCT